>NC_140167.1:208199809-208354898 GCF_963971535.1 Notolepis coatsorum
TAGAGATGAGGAAAAACATGGTTGTGTTTTGTTCTACCTCCGGTAGGGGTATCTCAAAAACTAAAGCCCTTTTTGACAGTTTGTCACAGCACTAACTGTGCTCACTGCAGCAGAGGAGACTGGAGAGGAGGCAGGGGGGAGGTGTCCTTCTCCAGCCTCTGTAAAACCAATACTAGCCAATCCGATTCGAGCTGACTAAAGCCCTGTCCACACCTTAAAACGGGGCTTTCAGCAGAATAAGTAGTCTTGAGTCCACATACTGGGATTGCTGGAGTGGCATCTAACGTGAATCACGTGACAGCGGCTGAACCATAAGTGATTGATCGCGGGATTGATTGATTGATTGATTGAAAATTTTATTAACAGCAGGCACGTTCAGACTAATCCTGTATTCTATTATCAAACATTTAGCACTTTATTAGCCACTTAGTTTTCGCCGGCGGGACATTTATTGAGGACCAGCAGCACAGCACACCACTGTGGATATTATCTATCTGTCCAGGAGGAGCAAGTAGGACCAGTTTATTGACCAGGTAAGATGCAGTTTCTACAGTAGCTTGCATGCTAAGCTACTAATGTAACGTTATGGCTAGCTTGGATGCTAACTGAGTTGCATGACTGAGTTGTCCTTACAGTAGAGGAGTGAAGTGTCATGTTTATTAGACACATACCTGTCCTTACAGTAGAGGAGTGAAGTGTCATGTTTATTAGACACATCCCTGTCCTTACAGTAGAGGAGTGAAGTGTCATGTTTATTAGTCACATCCCTGTCCTTACAGTAGAGGAGTGAAGTGTCATGTTTATTAGTCACATCCCTGTCCTTACAGTAGAGGAGTGAAGTGTCATGTTTATTAGTCACATCCCTGTCCTGTACAGTAGAGGAGTGAAGTGTCATGTTTATTAGTCACATCCCTGTCCTTACAGTAGAGGAGTGAAGTGTCATGTTTATTAGACACATCCCTGTCCTGTACAGTAGAGGAGTGAAGTGTCATGTTTATTAGTCACATCCCTGTCCTTACAGTAAAGGAGTGAAGTGTCATGTTTATTAGTCACATCCCTGTCCTTACAGTAGAGGAGTGAAGTGTCATGTTTATTAGACACATCCCTGTCCTTACAGTAGAGGAGTGAAGTGTCATGTTTATTAGACACATCCCTGTCCTTACAGTAGAGGAGTGAAGTGTCATGTTTATTAGTCACATCCCTGTCCTTACAGTAGAGGAGTGAAGTGTCATGTTTATTAGTCACATCCCTGTCCTTACAGTAGAGGAGTGAAGTGTCATGTTTATTAGTAACATCCCTGTCCTGTACAGTAGAGGAGTGAAGTGTCATGTTTATTAGTCACATCCCTGTCCTGTACAGTAGAGGAGTGAAGTGTCATGTTTATTAGTCACATCCCTGTCCTTACAGTAGAGGAGTGAAGTGTCATGTTTATTAGTCACATCCCTGTCCTTACAGTAGAGGAGTGAAGTGTCATGTTTATTAGTCACATCCCTGTCCTTACAGTAGAGGAGTGAAGTGTCATGTTTATTAGTCACATCCCTGTCCTGTACAGTAGAGGAGTGAAGTGTCATGTTTATTAGTCACATCCCTGTCCTTACAGTAGAGGAGTGAAGTGTCATGTTTATTAGTCACATCCCTGTCCTTACAGTAGAGGAGTGAAGTGTCATGTTTATTAGTCACATCCCTGTCCTTACAGTAGAGGAGTGAAGTGTCATGTTTATTAGACACATCCCTGTCCTTACAGTAGAGGAGTGAAGTGTCATGTTTATTAGTCACATCCCTGTCCTTACAGTAGAGGAGTGAAGTGTCATGTTTATTAGACACATCCCTGTCCTTACAGTAGAGGAGTGAAGTGTCATGTTTATTAGTCACATCCCTGTCCTTACAGTAGAGGAGTGAAGTGTCATGTTTATTAGACACATCCCTGTCCTTACAGTAGAGGAGTGAAGTGTCATGTTTATTAGTCACATCCCTGTCCTTACAGTAGAGGAGTGAAGTGTCATGTTTATTAGACACATCCCTGTGCTTACAGTAGAGGAGTGAAGTGTCATGTTTATTAGTCACATCCCTGTCCTTACAGTAGAGGAGTGAAGTGTCATGTTTATTAGACACATCCCTGTCCTTACAGTAGAGGAGTGAAGTGTCATGTTTATTAGTCACATCCCTGTCCTTACAGTAGAGGAGTGAAGTGTCATGTTTATTAGACACATCCCTGTCCTTACAGTAGAGGAGTGAAGTGTCATGTTTATTAGTCACATCCCTGTCCTTACAGTAGAGGAGTGAAGTGTCATGTTTATTAGACACATCCCTGTCCTTACAGTAGAGGAGTGAAGTGTCATGTTTATTAGACACATCCCTGTCCTTACAGTAGAGGAGTGAAGTGTCATGTTTATTAGTCACATCCCTGTCCTTACAGTAGAGGAGTAAAGTGTCATGTTTATTAGTCACATCCCTGTCCTTACAGTAGAGGAGTGAAGTGTCATGTTTATTAGTCACATCCCTGTCCTGTACAGTAGAGGAGTGAAGTGTCATGTTTATTAGTCACATCCCTGTCCTTACAGTAGAGGAGTGAAGTGTCATGTTTATTAGTCACATCCCTGTCCTTACAGTAGAGGAGTGAAGTGTCATGTTTATTAGTCACATCCCTGTCCTTACAGTAGAGGAGTGAAGTGTCATGTTTATTAGACACATCCCTGTCCTTACAGTAGAGGAGTGAAGTGTCATGTTTATTAGTCACATCCCTGTCCTTACAGTAGAGGAGTGAAGTGTCATGTTTATTAGTCACATCCCTGTCCTTACAGTAGAGGAGTGAAGTGTCATGTTTATTAGACACATCCCTGTCCTTACAGTAGAGGAGTGAAGTGTCATGTTTATTAGTCACATCCCTGTCCTTACAGTAGAGGAGTGAAGTGTCATGTTTATTAGACACATCCCTGTCCTTACAGTAGAGGAGTGAAGTGTCATGTTTATTAGACACATCCCTGTCCTGACAGTAGAAGAGTGAAGTGTCATGTTTATTAGTCACATCCCTGTCCTTACAGTAGAGGAGTGAAGTGTCATGTTTATTAGTCACATCCCTGTCCTTACAGTAGAGGAGTGAAGTGTCATGTTTATTAGTCACATCCCTGTCCTTACAGTAGAGGAGTGAAGTGTCATGTTTATTAGTCACATCCCTGTCCTGTACAGTAGAGGAGTGAAGTGTCATGTTTATTAGACACATCCCTGTCCTGACAGTAGAAGAGTGAAGTGTCATGTTTATTAGTCACATCCCTGTGCTTACAGTAGAGGAGTGAAGTGTCATGTTTATTAGTCACATCCCTGTCCTTACAGTAGAGGAGTGAAGTGTCATGTTTATTAGACACATCCCTGTCCTGTACAGTAGAGGAGTGACGTGTCATGTTTATTAGTCACATCCCTGTGCTTACAGTAGAGGAGTGAAGTGTCATGTTTATTAGACACATCCCTGTCCTTACAGTAGAGGAGTGAAGTGTCATGTTTATTAGACACATCCCTGTCCTTACAGTAGAGGAGTGAAGTGTCATGTTTATTAGACACATCCCTGTCCTTACAGTAGAGGAGTGAAGTGTCATGTTTATTAGACACATCCCTGTCCTGACAGTAGAGGAGTGAAGTGTCATGTTTATTAGACACATCCCTGTCCTGACAGTAGAGGAGTGAAGTGTCATGTTTATTAGTCACATCCCTGTGCTTACAGTAGAGGAGTGAAGTGTCATGTTTATTAGTCACATCCCTGTGCTTACAGTAGAGGAGTGAAGTGTCATGTTTATTAGTCACATCCCTGTCCTTACAGTAGAGGAGTGAAGTGTCATGTTTATTAGACACATCCCTGTCCTGACAGTAGAGGAGTGAAGTGTCATGTTTATTAGACACATCCCTGTCCTTACAGTAGAGGAGTGAAGTGTCATGTTTATTAGTCACATCCCTGTCCTTACAGTAGAGGAGTGAAGTGTCATGTTTATTAGTCACATCCCTGTCCTTACAGTAGAGGAGTGAAGTGTCATGTTTATTAGTCACATCCCTGTCCTGACAGTAGAGGAGTGAATTGTCATGTTTATTAGTCACATCCATGTCCTTACAGTAGAGGAGTGAAGTGTCATGTTTATTAGACGCATCCCTGTCCTTACAGTAGAGGAGTGAAGTGTCATGTTTATTAGTCACATCCCTGTCCTTACAGTAGAGGAGTGAAGTGTCATGTTTATTAGTCACATCCCTGTCCTTACAGTAGAGGAGTGAAGTGTCATGTTTATTAGTCACATCCCTGTCCTTACAGTAGAGGAGTGAAGTGTCATGTTTATTAGTCACATCCCTGTCCTTACAGTAGAGGAGTGAAGTGTCATGTTTATTAGTCACATCCCTGTCCTTACAGTAGAGGAGTGAAGTGTCATGTTTATTAGACACATCCCTGTCCTTACAGTAGAGGAGTGAAGTGTCATGTTTATTAGACACATCCCTGTCCTTACAGTAGAGGAGTGAAGTGTCATGTTTATTAGTCACATCCCTGTCCTTACAGTAGAGGAGTGAAGTGTCAGGTTTATTAGTCACATCCCTGTCCTTACAGTAGAGGAGTGAAGTGTCATGTTTATTAGTCACATCCCTGTCCTTACAGTAGAGGAGTGAAGTGTCATGTTTATTAGTCACATCCCTGTCCTGACAGTAGAGGAGTGAAGTGTCATGTTTATTAGTCACATCCCTGTCCTTACAGTAGAGGAGTGAAGTGTCATGTTTATTAGTCACATCCCTGTCCTGTACAGTAGAGGAGTGAAGTGTCATGTTTATTAGACACATCCCTGTCCTGTACAGTAGAGGAGTGAAGTGTCATGTTTATTAGTCACATCCCTGTCCTTACAGTAGAGGAGTGAAGTGTCATGTTTATTAGACACATCCCTGTCCTTACAGTAGAAGAGTGAAGTGTCATGTTTATTAGTCACATCCCTGTCCTTACAGTAGAGGAGTGAAGTGTCATGTTTATTAGTCACATCCCTGTCCTTACAGTAGAGGAGTGAAGTGTCATGTTTATTAGTCACATCCCTGTCCTTACAGTAGAAGAGTGAAGTGTCATGTTTATTAGTCACATCCCTGTCCTTACAGTAGAGGAGTGAAGTGTCATGTTTATTAGACACATCCCTGTCCTTACAGTAGAGGAGTGAAGTGTCATGTTTATTAGACACATCCTTGTCCTGACAGTAGAAGAGTGAAGTGTCATGTTTATTAGTCACATCCCTGTGCTTACAGTAGAGGAGTGAAGTGTCATGTTTATTAGTCACATCCCTGTCCTTACAGTAGAGGAGTGAAGTGTCATGTTTATTAGACACATCCCTGTCCTGTACAGTAGAGGAGTGAAGTGTCATGTTTATTAGTCACATCCCTGTGCTTACGGTAGAGGAGTGAAGTGTCATGTTTATTAGACACATCCCTGTCCTTACAGTAGAGGAGTGAAGTCATGGGCGGAGTTTATGGGGGTGCAGGGGGTGCATTGCACCCCCTGGTGGCCGGGGGTGAAATTGCTTTAAAAAAAAAAAATCAAGATTATTTTTATTTTAATAAAATTATAATAATTGTGAGAAACAAATCTGAATTCTATTATGTTTTGTTTTACAATACATTCATTTTATAGTAGTAATCATGTCACATTATAAGGCGAACCTTCTGTAGTGTGGCAGTGAAAGGGTTAACAGTATAATTAACCCTCGCAGCAGCAGCAGCAGAATGCCCCACGCGATAGTAACGCTTGTACAAAGCCACTTATTCTGAGATGATAATTAATGTATCTGGATAACCAATGCACGGATTTTGTCGAGGCAGGTAGCGTTATTTTGGGAAAATTGATATCTATAGTGTGAAGTGTCACAAAACAAGCGACACTTTTGGACAATGACATCCTGAGTCGTTCCTATGTGACCAGTATAATCTTTAAACTGAACTCTGGAGGATAGCTGGCTCTACTTATAAAAAATGGAAATGAGCCTTTAATATCTGCAGACAAGGTCCCGGGTGTCTGTGAAAAGGGAGGAACCCTGGGGAATGTGGGCCTCTGCAGAAGGGAGAGAGAGAGCTGTAAGAACTTAACCCTTTCAGACGAACAGGGGATTAAGGGTTGAGGGTTGAAAGACAGAGTCCGGGAACTAGTGGGGAGATCTTAAAAAAAAAAAAAAAAAACTATATAACAATTAAATGTTTAAAATGTGTACAGTAAGAGTTTTCAAAATGGCATGCTTATAATTGACTGTCAGTAAAGAAAAATACTAAAAGAATAATGTGTAAAAAAAACTGTTTTGTCTGGAGGGATTCTTTAAGAAGATACTATGAAGGGCCCCAGTCACGTGGTTCCCCCAGACAAAGCCGTTGTATGTTTTGAAGGGAAAAGGGACTTTCTGTTACTGTTAGATAACTAACAGTAATACAAAGAAGGAGGAGTTCATAACGAATTATGTACTGTATGTCGGTTTGCTAAACTAAATGACGATCCTGTGACATCAATGTTCTTCGACCAATCAGGAATATGGTATAATGTCAAATAAAAGAGACTGTTGCCGAGGCAAGAGCCAGACTTTTTTGAGAGATTTTGAGGAGATGACTGAAACCTGATATATAGTAAGCTGAAAAACCTGTGTACTTTTATAAATGAAACTGAACCCTTAAATGTAATTTTCTACTGTTAAAAAATAAAAACAATCCTCTTTTGGAAACCACGTTTTGCTTCTATTTTTCCCAAAAAGACGGGTAAGGATGGAGATGTATTTTTGCATTGTAACTTTACCAGTAATAATAATAATAATAATAATAATGATATTGTGCCTAATATATGATATAAAAAAGAACTTTTCCCCAGACGGAGGAGGAGGAGAAGGTATATCATTGTGAGTAAGGAGAAAGGTGGGTTCGGCAAGCCTGGTTTTATCAAGTAATGCCATATAGTGATAAGATGTGTAAGTGGCTTTATCCCTAGCTATAATGGGGATATAACTATAACTATAGGCTTTATCCCTACGGAGTAAAAGGAGACTTATGATTATGCATTAAGGACTAAAGGTGCATTCTGTATAATGGGATTATCAAGTAAAGCCATATAGTGAGAATACGTGTACATAGGATAGGGAAAATGGACCTCATCTAAGTAAAGAGAGTCCTTCCCAATGCAAATAGAATAAAAATATACCCCGCAACTCCATTTAATCAACTGTATTACTGGAGGGGACGGGGGGTTCCTGTGTGTGAGCCGAGGTCTGCTGAGTTTAAGCCCTGAACGTTATAGACAAATTGAGTCCTAGAGGTCTCACGCTTCGCGGGACGCTGCTTGAAGCTGGGATTCGGACTAAAGAGTTATGGGATAATCAATCTGACCTCGGTTTACGACCGGTGCTCAACATGGCGTCCCTGGCGATGTGCATTTATACTAACCAAAATAGGTGCTAAAACGGCCGAAGAAGACAGGACTACTGTCAAAATCCTCTGGAGTAAAATTAAATTACAGATTTGGCAAAATCAAAAAAGTAGGAGGTTCTACTTAAAGAAAGGATCACGCTTAAAGTATATTTTTGTGATTGCGGTAAAAAGGTTTACTCATGACTAAAAAGTTACGTAATGTTTTCTTACAGTCAAAAAAAAAGTAGAAAGTTCTACTCGAAGAAAGAGTCGCATTTAGAGTATATATTTGTGATTACGGTAAAAAGGTTTACTCATGACTAAAAAGTTACGTAATGTTTTCTTACAGTCAAAAAAAAAGTAGAAAGTTCTACTCGAAGAAAGAGTCGCATTTAGAGTATATATTTGTGATTACGGTAAAAAGGTTTACTCATGACTAAAAAGTTACGTAATGTTTTCTTACAGTCAAAAAAAAGTAGGAGGTTCTACTTAAAGAAAGGATCACGCTTAAAGTATATTTTTGTGATTGCGGTAAAAAGGTTTACTCATGACTAAAAAGTTACGTAATGTTTTCTTACAGTCAAAAAAAAAGGTAGAAAGTTCTACTCGAAGAAAGAGTCGCATTTAAAGTATATTTTTGTGATTGCGGTAAAAAGGTTTACTCATGACTAAAAAGTTACGTAATGTTTTCTTACAGTCAAAAAAAAAGTAGAAAGTTCTACTCGAAGAAAGAGTCGCATTTAGAGTATATATTTGTGATTACTGTGAAAATTCTGCTGGGTGAAGTTGCAATGCAAAAATCACTTTCATGCTTTGTTCACAGAAAAGCGAGGGCTTCCTAGCCCAGAGACACTGTTTGTGAGCGGAGTGTGGATGTGAAGCGAGTCAAAACGACCGTTCACAGAAAAGCGAGGGCTTCCTAGCCCAGAGACACTGTTTGTAAGCGGAGTGTGGATGTGAAGCGAGTCAAAACGACCGTTCACAGAAAAGCGAGGGCTTCCTAGCCCAGAGACACTGTTTGTGAGCGGAGTGTGGATGTGAAGCGAGTCAAAACGACCGTTCACAGAAAAGCGAGGGCTTCCTAGCCCAGAGACACTGTTTGTAAGCGGAGTGTGGATGTGAAGCGAGTCAAAACGACCGTTCACAGAAAAGCGAGGGCTTCCTAGCCCAGAGACACTGTTTGTGAGCGGAGTGTGGATGTGAAGCGAGTCAAAACGACCGTTCACAGAAAAGCGAGGGCTTCCTAGCCCAGAGACACTGTTTGTAAGCGGAGTGTGGATGTGAAGCGAGTCAAAACGACCGTTCACAGAAAAGCGAGGGCTTCCTAGCCCAGAGACACTGTTTGTAAGCGGAGTGTGGATGTGAAGCGAGTCAAAACGACCGTTCACAGAAAAGCGAGGGCTTCCTAGCCCAGAGACACTGTTTGTGAGCGGAGTGTGGATGTGAAGCGAGTCAAAACGACCGTTCACAGAAAAGCGAGGGCTTCCTAGCCCAGAGACACTGTTTGTGAGCGGAGTGTGGATGTGAAGCGAGTCAAAACGACCGTTCACAGAAAAGCGAGGGCTTCCTAGCCCAGAGACACTGTTTGTAAGCGGAGTGTGGATGTGAAGCGAGTCAAAACGACCGTTCACAGAAAAGCGAGGGCTTCCTAGCCCAGAGACACTGTTTGTGAGCGGAGTGTGGATGTGAAGCGAGTCAAAACGACCGTTCACAGAAAAGCGAGGGCTTCCTAGCCCAGAGACACTGTTTGTAAGCGGAGTGTGGATGTGAAGCGAGTCAAAACGACCGTTCACAGAAAAGCGAGGGTTCCCTAGCCCAGAGACCCTGTTTGTAAGGAGAGACTGGATGTGAAGCACAGTCGAAAAGACCGTTCACAGAACTGGAAGCTAACTAGCTCGCCATCCGCCAACAAGCCAGGAGTGTACTGAATGCTAACTGGATGGCTACCTAGCCCGAGGCTACGTGACACGAAGCCAGACGGAAGCTAACTAGCTCACCATCGGCTAACAAACCAGTGCTAACACGATGTCTCACAATCATTCCCACACCATAGAGGAGGAATTACCCTCGGAGGAGGGATTGGGAGTGTTTATACCCGACCTGGGTCTGGACTACCCAGGAGAACGGGAGGACCGCCCTGAGTCCCCTGATACGTTTGCGGGAAGTGAGGAATTCACAGAACCAAGCGAACCCCTATATCCAGAGCTGCCAGCTGTACAGCAGGCCGTGATTGGAACACGAACGGTTCCGACGGCTACGGCCCCTGCATACTGGCCCGAAGGCCTGGGACTTCAGGGACAGTGGAGCCCCCTGCCCCAAGTCCCTACAACAAACTATACGCCAGAGGAGCAGACCATGCCCCCTGGCATGTCAAGGTTGAATGAAATCTCATGTACTATCAAACCCAGATCTCAACCAGGAAACCCTAAGCATATACAGCACCTATGGGTCTGCTCCATATGGTTACAAAATTTTGTACCAAAAGGAAACCACACATTTGTGGTTAACCCAGCCAACAGAGGCCTACGTAATGGGGGGGGAATGGCAAAAGCCATACAAGACATGGCAGGACCCGGCTACGCCGACTGGTGTGCAAGAGAAGTGGCCAGACAACCTCATAACCTCCTTAAGGATGGCACAGTGTTGGTAGGAGTCCCCTACCTACTTAAAAATAAGGGTTACGAGGGGATATTGACAATTGCCATGCAAGACATACTGCCCGGAACAGACCTTGAAGGCCAAACCCGAGTACTCCTGGCCTATTACAGGAGCATTTTCAGACAAGCCCAGAGAGTAGGCATAACAAGCCTAGTCATGACACTGTTCGGAACAGGGATTTGGCACTATGACGTCAACACGAGCATATGGTGCTTCTTGGAAGCCTACCAAGAAATACCGGCTGCATCCATGGCAGTGGTCTTGCTAGTCCCGGACAAATACCAAGCAAACACAGTGCGCAGAGCTCAAATGGAGGCATGGCCATCACATTACCGAAATGGCTGGGGAAATCTGTTCGAAGAAATTGAGCCCACTATGGTCGGAGACCTCACACAGGTCATGAACGAGGTGGCATACAGAAACCAGACATGGTCTGGTCCTCAGGGAACACCGCGGGAAGCGAGTCACTCAGAACAGAGGGCCCAAATCACGTGGCCCCCGTCTGGACCCGGGAGGATGTATGAGGAAATACCAGACACTCGGTCCCCCAGCACTGAGAGAGAAGGCCCAGGGGGTTTCACTAACCCTGGAAGCCCTGCACTCCAGTTTTCCGGTGCGAGGCACACCCAGGAGGGGGTGACGCAGGAACGTAGTCAGGACTCAGGAGCAGACGCAGACCAAGCACGGCCTGTACCCCCTCACAAGTACATCAGCCAGAGGGAACCCCGCTCCATTAGTGACCCCTCTGGATGTGAAACGAGGGAAGTTACTAGCGGGGGACAACTACAGACGCTGGGGGGATCAGCTACACCAATGGCTACATCAACCCCAGGGCGAGATTACTCCCTGGGGTACTTAAGCCCAGGACCACGTGTTCACGAGGAAGTGAAACAAGCGAGAGCAGCCTACACCTCTCGCCGTGGTGAACACTCCGGGGCGAGAGGAATATTTACAGACTCTCACAAAGAAACACCAGACATAACAGTCACTAACTACCCAGTCTGGACCGACAACTCTGACGCTCCATGGTCAATTCTCACCTTCACTGGACCATCTTTGACGAGCTATGGTAGATGGGAAACGAGCATGGTAGCGGCAGGAGGCGCTTATTACCGGAACCTGAGGAAACAGGTGATGGAAATAAGGACCAAAGAACCCCTGAAACCGGGCAAGGCAGTAATCACTGAGTGTGATTATAATGTGTTTCACGCGGAGAAAGTTGTCCATGTGACACTAAGCCAAAACAGGTACAATAAAGTACAGTCCTCACAAAAGAACTGGGACAATCTGGTGTCCCGGATGAAGGATCTACTGCAGAGAAGAGAAATCTATGCTGGCCATGGTACCAAGGACATGCCCTACCGACTAGCTATAAACCTGATGTGGGGCAGGTCTCGAGTATATGGCCAAAGAGGCATATGGTTGGGGGAGGCAGTAGTCCGCGCAATCTCAACCATAAGAAGTGCAAAACACACGGAAATCTGCCTCATGGTAGAACCCAAGGACCATGAGGGAATAACCCAGGCCTTGACTGAAGCAGGAGAGAGTGAGGAGGATGAGGACAGTGAACCGGCATCGGTACCCCTCAATCCCCCTCCAGACTCTAGGGGGTCGGGAATTGGACCCAGGAAGGAAAAGTCCAATTCCCAGAGCTCCTCCCGAACAACAGAAAGAGGGAGATCATCCACTCCCCGGAAACCAACAGTACAGTTTGAACCAGAAAGGGATGGACTTGCCAAATCCCGGGCTAAGAGTATTCTTAGACGACTAGGCTGTCCCCAGGAGTCAGGGGACGACCCGATAGATAGCGGACCGGAGTATACTGATCCAGATCAGGACTCAGAAGAAGAGGGAGACCGGGATCGGTCAAGCTCCAGAGCCTCCTCAATGTCCTCATCTCGGTCAAGATCAAGGGAGAGAGTTCGGTACCCAAGGGGCGAACCTCCTAGGCCTCGGAACAAGAGAGCCAAACCGGTCAAACTGAGACCTATGGGCCCCGGGCCCCCACTGAAGGGCACCGCCTTCCAGTCACCTTCAGGCTTGACCTGGAGCTCAGGATTGGAGGACGTCTCCGACGAAAGTGAAGGAGAATTGGCAGGAGAAGAAACAGGGGATATTATGCCAGCATATCCCGTGACATGGAGGAAGGCTCGGGCCTTAGCACGGTCACCTGAGGCAGAGAAAGTGTTGTCTCACCCGGGAATAACGGAACCATACAAGCATGCATATTTACATGCTGGCTATGACGTACTGCGCGAACAAGTGTACAAACGGGACAGGGCCATGGCCGAAATAGCCAGGAGAGAAAGACACTGGTTGAACAAAGCCCCGTCCATAAGCCCAATCCGAGCCCTGAGACACAGCACAGAGGAACACCGCCCGGAGGTAAGCCCTCACTCCATACTGGCCCAATCTCCCGGAGACATATACCGACCAAGAGGAAAGAGTTTACATACCGACAGGAGTCTGTATGACAGTGCCCAATATGGAGAAAGCAACAAAGCACAAGAATTATTGAGCAAAACCCAAGTGCTCAAGAAACTGGCCCCAGAAATGAATCATGGGGAGACCCAGGCTGCTTATATCCATAGGATTGCTCAGATTTTCCATGGGTCCCCTCTCTACGATGACCCGGATGCCGCTCGCATTTTGCGACACCTCAAAGGACTGGAGATCCCCGAAGGGGCGTCTATGGCCCAAATGATGGAAATAGAAGTGAGAACCCCCGGTCAAGATCCAGGGGAAAATATGGTGGAGAAACTAATCCCACAGGTGAGAGACGGGAGTGTGTCTCTCACTGTTGCAGCGGAATCAGTCATACGTGGAGGACCTGTGCAAGGATCAGGCTTACTACTTGAAAAATTGTTCATAGGAGTACCAGGGGGTAACCGTCTTGCAGCCAAATGCGCAGCATGGTCCCGAGATCAGTTACGGACGGAATGCATGCTGTATGACCAAGTCAAAATGCTTTCTCAAACCAAATACAATAAAAGTGAAAGGAAAGGGGAGAACCCACGAGAGGAGAAGGCTCAAATTCGGCATCCCAGAGCCCAGCAACAGCCAGCGGCTAACGTTAAACCTACCTACTCAAAAAACGACAAAAGGGGGGGCTCCCAGGAGTTCCCCCCGAGGATAACCAAGGACAAGGAAGGGAAGAAGAATTACATGTACCTACCTCCCGACGAGTGGGCCGCATTAACCCCAGAAAAGCAAGCAGAAAGGAGGGCAACAAGGGAGGAATTCAAATCCCGGAAGGAGAGAGAATAGAATCCTGGCCTCCTGGTGATGTGACAGATGACACTCGAACATGGGAAGAAGACAGAGTGACAGAGAGTCTATTAACCCTCAATATAGATCCCCAGGAGAGGCCCCTACTGAATGCTATTGCACTCAAGACACAGGAGACGGATGGGAAGTTAACGTGTCAAGTGGGAAACGACCAATACCTAGTAGACACCGGAGCGGAAATTTCCCTACATGTAAATACACCCATTACCGGATCCATAGAAGTGGAATTAGGTAATGGGACCAGAGCCCTCATGGGAACAGGGGAGAAGCATGGGAGTGGTAGGACCACCTAATTCGGAACCCCTGTTATCCCCAAAAGACTTGATACTACTGTACGAAAAGGAAAAATTCATACCCAAGGGTGACCCGCAAAGGACACAGCACGGAGTCCGTGTCAAATATATGAAGCCAGTGGACATACGGGGCGAAATGGAAAAGGTAGTGGAAGAGTCCGAAAGCCACGAGAAAATCCTCATACGAGAAATACTCAAGAGAGGCTTATATGCTGCCCACAAGAACGACGTGGGAAGGGTGGACCCCAAGTATACACACACTATAAAGGGGACCATACCACCGAGACAAGCACAGCACAGGGTGGACCCGAGGTGCAAAAAGGAGCTGACAGAAACCATCGCGGAATTGGAAGAAATGGGCGTGTTGACTATGTTGGACTCTGCTCTAACAAATACCCCTGTAATGGGAGTCCCCAAACCTGATGGGTCATGGAGATTAGTGCACAACTTAATTGCCCTGAATGCTAGAACATGCTCAGATACCAGGACAATGATAAACATAGCACAGACAACCAGGAATCTGCCCAACAAACGTTGGAAGTCTAGCATTGACCTGGCTAATGGATTCTGGTCAGTACCTATCGACCCCCTATCCACCCAAAAGACGGCATTCACCTGGAACGGGCTGTCCTATGGATGGACAGTTTTACCACAGGGGTATAAAAACTCCCCGAATGTGTTCCAAGGAGTCATAGAGGACATCCTGAGAGGCCTGGACGTCACCATATACATCGACGACGTGTATTGGACCAATGACTCGGAACAAGAACACTTGGAACTACTGGACCAGGTAGTGACCCGCCTCTCCAGGGCCGGGTTAAAGATAGGCCTCAAGAAGTGCGAGATCGCGAAACATACCCTGAGGTATCTGGGTTTCAACATAACGGACACCGGAAAGTCAGTCAGCAGGGAATACCTGGATCAGGTAGCGGCCATTGAGAAGCCTGTGTCCCTGAGTCAGCTGGACTCTGCCATGGGAAAATGCGGCCACATTATGACCCATGTGCCTGGCTATGCGACAAAAGCATCCCCGCTCCACAAACTGAAAGGCAAAGCTCTCGAGGGAAAAAACCCTAGGAATAGGAACATCCCCATAGAGGAAGTGGAGCCAGGCTGGACGGTGTTCAAAACCCATGTGCTGGAAAACTGCAAAGATCTGGAAAAAAGAGACCCCACCAAACATCTAGAAGTATTCCCACAAGTGGAGGGTACGCAAGGGATAACTCTGAAATGTCAGAATAGAAAGGGGAAGACCCCTTGTCTACTTTTATCCATGCAGTTCACCAATACGGAGGAGCGGTATACAGAAGAAGAACGAATCCTATGTGGAGTATTTAGATTCTGGAATGCCCTGAAGGACTTGGCTCAAGACAAAGATATAATAGTAACCACCGAATTTCCTGCCCTGCAGAGTGCCTCGAAGGGAACTATTACAGGCTCGAGGGCCATGACCTCACGATGGGGACATTGGTCAATGATGTTAACAGATCCTAAAATGAGATTTATCACAACAGGAACCAAGTGTCCCCTAGAAACGAAAACCAAGCTCACCGAGCCTGAGGCCGAACCCAACTGGGTACTCTACACAGACGGAAGTCAGCACAAACAGGACGGAACAAAGGCCAAGTGGGCCTATGTTCTAAAACACAACAATGAGAACATCAAAACAGCGAGTGGCTGGACCGAGGGATCAGCCCAAACGGCAGAGGTAACAGCTATACTGGAGGGCATAATAATGGCCAAAGGGAAGCACATACCGAAACTACTTATTGTAACCGATAGCCAATACTGTTACAACGGAGGAACAGAGAACCTGGAGTACTGGAAAGCGAAAGGATATGAAACCAGCACAGGCAGACCAATGGCCCATGGTGACCTCTGGGCCCTCATAGTGGAACAATTCCGAGGCATGAAAATAGCTTGGAAATGGCTAAAAAGCCATACGGAGGAAACCGGGGTCCACTACCAGGGAAACAAAGAAGTCGACACCCTGGCCCAAAACCGCCCTGAGGTCAGCGGGCTAAAACTCAAAAGACTGGCCTTAGTCACGCCCACTGCCTGGGAAGACAACGGCACGGTGAGAGTACCGGAGGACGAGGCTACTCACATGATCCGACTGGTACATGATAACCTTGGACATGTTGGAAGTAAGAGGATGTTGGTATACCTAAGAACCAACCACATTCACATACCTAAAGCGAAACAAAGAGCGATAACAATCCGGAAGGCCTGTGAACAATGTGCGCTGGTGAGAGGGACGAAACCTGAGCCTGTGCCACTGGGACAAATAGCAGTATCGGAAGCAGGGCTGCATTTTTCCGCCGACGTGTTTGGACCCATGTCGGAGGGGACGAAAAAAAAACACAGGCAGGGACTGGTGATAGTGGACAATGGGCCAGGTAGACTCAGAATGTACCCTATCCCCACTCCGACGGCTGCAGTAATATGCAACTGCATATCACAGTTCCTAAGGGAAGAGCCAAGGGCTACATCGCTCAGGATGGATAATGCCACCTACTTCACTCACGGAACAGTGAAGACACTACTGGAGGAAGCGGGTGTAATGGCCCAATACTCGGTGCCCTACCAGCCCAATACGAACGGAGTGGCCGAGAGGGCTGTGCGCTCTATAAAAGAGCAGATAATCAAGGAGGATATGTTGCGATCCTGGGATGAACCAATCTCTCTCCTTAGGATACACCAAGCTGTGAACTTGGGAAGAGAGGATAAGAGATGTGTTTCAGAAGATAACACGGCTGTCTCTTCTCCCTTCTCCTTAGGTGAAGCCGTGTGGGTGCTCCGAAAACCCCTGGCAGGAAATCCCAGCAAGAAGTGTGAAAGCAAAGATACCATCGTTGAAATACTTAGTCCCAGGCGATTTAGATTACAGAACCTAGGTATAGTGCACGTAAATCAAGTCCGCAAGACCGGGTGAAGAAAGGGAAAGATGGCTGGAATCTCAAGCTCTACGCCACAGAAAACGGGAAGTAAGATGGCCCAAAGGGGTGTACCGGGACTTAGAGAATCCATGCCTTTCGCCTTGGAGTGCGCCAGGCACAAAATATTGATCTGTATGGCGCCAGGATTGTCCCCTTTGAACGGGGACACTGGAAACATACGAGGCGCCAGCGTTTTTATGGGTGTGGCTGATGGAGCAGTTAAGGCGGCGAAAAAGGGGTATCTGTCGGATAACAGATCACTAATACGTCACCCCGACACCCCGGAAGCAGAACCTGTGGAGGGACCAGGAGGAAGTATAATCAGATGGACGAAATGGGGACACAACCTGGATAAATGCACCTTGTGCCTCGTCCAGGTGACTAACCTACTATGGCAAGGACCATCACGGAATCGTCCAGAACAGGTCCCCACGGATCACAAACCTCTATATCGCCCAGGCGATGATACCTACACCTTTGGGCCAAAAGAGGGCCCGAGGGGATGCAGAATAATTGTCTGCCAAGCATGTTATATGGAATATGGACCCCGTATAGTACTGGCAGCGTACCCTCCTATGACCCCACAGTTAGCATCCAAGTGCGGGTGCTCATGGCTGGGTTATGCTCTAGCCAAATGCCAAGACCATACGGAAGTGAAACTAGGGTCAGGAATATACCTGACAAAGGGCAGTGGATACCTGCAAGATGGGGATGCTCCAGTCCGCAAAGGGGCCGCGGGTCGAGGAGGTATAGCCTTCAAGGGCAGCACGGAAAACCTGGCCAGCCTGATGGAAACCTATCTTGAGAAAACCATAAACACCTGTTTCCCCAGGGCAATGCCTTCAAGGGGGGATAAGATGTTCCTGGTGAAAGGACCAGACACATTCTGGGTGAAGGATACGGAGGAGAGGTCAAGACTGTTCACCAAGGGACAGGAGGTCATGACCAATGATAGACTAAAAGGAAATGACCTTCTACTGGATGTAGCCAGCCTGGTGCGCATGATGTTGGCTAAAAGGGCTGTGCTACTAACCTCGGGACTGATCTCCTTGCCCTTCCCCAGCTCTGGACACAGACACGGTGGTGAATTCGATTGGTTGACGACTATAAGTGGAGAGCTCAGAGAAGGGTTCCGTGAAACCCTATCACTAGAACTACTGGTGAGGGACGGGCCTGGAGTAACTAAAACGGGCACGAAAGGGAAGTCTATATCCCCAGGAGATACAGAGAGACCCGTGAATGGAAAAGAATACCAATGGGTGATACTCTCTGTCACGCTGAGTGTGGGGCATATGCCACATCCTATCAGAGGCCTCTCTGTGGAGATTGCCCCGGGGAAAGACACTCCTGTGATCGGAAGCATTAGGAAGGGGTCCATGATCAAACCAAAGAGGGTACACTACCCCGACGGCATGGGACCAGGCTCGAGGGCGCCCAGTATATGGGATCGCATCAGGCGAAGATCAGAAGCCTTGACCAAGTAGTACATGCTCGATGCGCACAGGCGATAACCGTCTCACCTTTTCTTCTCAGGCAGCGAAGGAAAGGCGAGAGGGAGGAATATGGCCTACCTGAAGAACCCCACAAACACCTATAACCTGGTAGCCCCGGAGTACGGGGAACAACCCATACCCATGCGCAGTGGGCCTAGTCCCGAAGACACACTGGGGCCCAGTACCCAGACATCAGAATATTGGGCACCACCCAACCTAAAATACCATGACCTGCCAGTCATAAGCAGACAACCAACGCATATGGGCAGGGACTATATATATGAGCACATGACCTGTCTAAACAAAGGGGCATATGCGGTGCCCAGCCCAAATGATGAATCCGCTCGAAGAGAGATCATGACCTGCTTGACAATGGATATAGATCGGGAATGGGAGCAGTCAGATTCTGACAATGAATCCGAGAAGAGATATCGCCAAGCCTGGCGACTCAACCCAAGAAATCCGCCAAGGCTGTGGCAAGTAAATGGATAATCAGAGTGACTCTGGTAGTACTTGTCATCACACTAACCCTGGGATTAATAAGGGCAATTGATTATCCCAGGACTCGTACTGAATGGGAGTTTGAAGAACCAACGATTAAGGACCATAGAGGAATACCAGTGACCCACTATAGGATGGTCACTCAGGTCCCGTGTGAACCAAGAAACGCATCAGAGAGATGGGAGGCCTGGTCGGACTATATATCTACCTCTTTTAGTGACACAGGTCAGGCCAAGGAACAATTCCCTGACTGCTCACTGCCTGATCCGGAACCACAATGCTGGTTACTAAACCCAGAGGAGGGATGTAATCCATACATGACATGGAAAGATTTGGCCGCTCAGAGGGACGAGATATGCCTGGGTGCGGCAGGAGCGGAGGTGACAGCAGTATACCCTTCTAGCCCCAGAGGCGAAATCTCAACCAAATTGAAACTAGCCAAGGGAGAGGCACGGATATACCCCTGCATCAGGGTCAGAGCACACTCCAGGTATCAGGGTGACCCGGAGTGGGGGCCTTGGGAGGAATTATCTAACTGTTCTACTACCAGACTGAATGGGACCCGAGCAGTAGAAGTGACCCCGGGCAGGAAACCCAGTGATGACACAGGAGAATCTACCTTGACCAAGGTGACCCTGTATACAAAATGGCCCCCGGCATGGGAACGAGAGGTTGAGGCCTTTTTTGGGTTCTTGACCCCCAGACAAGACACTCTGCCGGAGGCTCAGGTCCAGGAACGGCCTGAACAGGATATACCTCTCACAGCTACTGACCAAGCAGGAGGATGTCCTTTTCAGACTACCGCTACATGGTTCAAATGGACTGTGGCGGTAACCAACCCAGGACGGGTAAAAATCAAACCATACCCACCTACACTTCCATGGGTGCGCGGTCTCCCCCTGGCGGGGGGGAGGACCTTATGGTACACAGACGTCCCAACCTTGACCCCGAGCCAGGTGGAGAAACTCGAGGGAAAGTGGGGCACGCAAATACTAGACTCTCTCCTCGATTGCCTATCTGATAACCTGGCAAAAACTGACGAGGTATGGAGGGGTCTTACCACCATTGAAGTGGGAAAAAGAATGATGAGAGAAGCGGGTGAATTAGTCCCTATATGCCGAGAAGCACGGAATATGGGGGTCCCACGCCCATACTCGAATGGAACTCTGGGCCAGGAAGCCACCTGTCGTGTGAATTTCAGGAATTATTTGAGGAGGTATAGAGTATACCCAGAACCCTCAAAATTCGACAGATACCACAGCAGGTGGGCAAAACGGCCCCTCAATGAATGGAAGGCCTATGCAGGAATAGGCCTCACGGATGAGGAGGTCAACCTGGTGGCGGCATGCTGGCAGAAGGAGCCAGATACGGAAGAGACCAAGTTGACCCTGTTCATCCACCAACAGTTAGCTGCTCAGGTTTTGGGGTTCCAACTAAATGTGGGTAGGCATATAGACCCAAATTCCAGCACCCCATACCCCGGAGCATTGGTAGTGGCGGTGGGGAGCAATAACAAAGATCCCCCAAAAGAAAGCAAACCTAATCCAAACCTCAATCCCGATGGATCAGAAAAAGAGGATATATTGGAGTGGGTACAGGATTGGAAGGAAAAGGATCCACAGCTACCATTCACTATGGTAAACATTAAAGAGAGACAATTAGGCGAAATCCTACTACCCCCACCTCTTATTCTCACTAGAAAGACCTCTAGTGGCTACATAATGAGGTGGGGTCTGGAACCAAGCTTCAGAGCGACGGGGGCCCAGCTCGGGGCCTACCCCGGAACAACTTATGGTAAATGGGGGAAACAGTATTGTACGCAGAATGATCAGAGTCTGTGTACAGAGAAGGATACTTATCCGCACCTACATGTGGAGGAAGCTACCTCAGCTATGGTAGACCTAGCTTCTACTAGGACCCTGACTAGGGGGAGATCCCGGGATGGGATTAACAGTACGTGGATCCATTGGGGCACTCTCCCTCTGGCTAAGGCTCAGGAGATAGGATGCGACCCTCGAAGAATGGTAGAAAGGTACTACATTGTGCGTAACCCTCCGCCGCAGGAACATGCATGGAGTAATATGCACTGGTTTGACTCTCCAACCTCACGGGACACCAGTGACCTAATGAGATGGAGGGCAGTTTCGGGGGAGGGTGGAACACTGTATTATGACTCAAAATTCCCCCGGCAGGTGAGCATCCCCTTGATAGTGGCTAACTGCTACCGCTCTTCTCCCACTGCGAAATGGGGAGCTAGACAGAATGAAGCCACATGGCAGGCAAAAACTTCAAAATGCGGACCCCTAGCAACGCTGTTTGAACACACCCTGGATAGAGGATTCCCCTACTATTGGCCACCGGAGGCATACCTGTTGAACCGATGGAATTTCATCAATACCCAGTACTGCAATAACAGACGGGGAAACAATCAACATCTGTTTAACACCTGTACGGGATGCAACAAGGCCCTGTTTGACTTTGTATCCCCATGGAAACCCATATCTGATTATTTGGAAACGGGAGGAGGGCTGGGTCCGGGGTTTGGCTGGACAACAAGAGGATTCTACCTGGATGGTGTTTTTCCCATTTCGCATGCTAACAACATGACAAACGGGTCCTGTTCACAGGATCGGGCACCGCATGTGGACGAATGGAGCAGGAGGAGAGACATAACTCAATTTGCGATAGTACTCGGTACCATTATCGGGCGTGCAGCTGAAGATATAGGGGGGGCCGTGGCAGATGGAGTGGGTGATGTTTGGAATTTTGCCACTTCCATGGTACAGACAGCCAGGGCGGTGATGATGGGGATTGTGAGATGGGCCCTCCCCTGCATTGTGATAATAGGGGTCATTATTACAATAAATCTACTACGTCGTATGGGCCTCCTCTCCCGGTCAGGGAGGGCCGTAAATTATGCAAAAAAGAGAATTTGGCCTTCAACTATGACGGAGCCTCTTCTGAAATGAAGATAAAAAAGGACCAGTGTTGTCTCTCTCACACACTAGTCAGAAACGCTGGAACGAACAGACACCACCGGAGAATGGCGGTTAAGGGATATACCATCTCAGACGAACTTATGTTACATGGTGATAGCGTATTGAGTATTTTGGATCAAGACCCCCTTGATAGATTGAGAGCGGCCCTCGTGTCATCATCACCAAGTCTGGTTTCACCAAAAATGCCTGACCAGGGCCAGACAGCAACTGCGATGACAACACCGGAGGATAAATTGTCTCTGGGCCTAGGAGTAACCTGGATGAAGAAAATAACGCTCCAGAGAGGAAAATGGGACGCTATAGATGACGGCCAACGATCTCAGTTATATACAGGAACTGGCAGAATGATGACAAATGAAGAACTTAAGTCCCCTGCCAGTTGGCCTGACATAGTGGGAATAAAACCCGGGAGAAGACCTTATTCTGACCCTTTCACCAGGATGCAGTACGAGGACTTCTTCTACTTGGACGCTGCGTCAGAAGAGAGATCCAGTGTCGCCCATGTTCTGGTGGGAGGTAACTGGGCCGGTATCCTCCCGGCCTGGGTGAAGATCTACATGGTTACCCGAGAGGGTGACACAAATTTCGGCAAGACATGGGCGACCGTCAAGAGCTGGGGAAACAGCTGCGAATATTATAGAATGGATTTGATCTTTTACCCTAAGATGAGCACGTCCAACATCAAAGTTCAATCTGGAATCCGTTATGCGCGGAGGGATCCGAAGATTTATCCTGTCCTGCCCTCCACCGAGCACAGTAGTGTGGTCGGTCAAGAAGTCAGGGGAGGTGAAAAAGGTCAAGGCCTGCCAGACCCAAGATCCCTGGCCTCTCGATCCGGGGGGTCAAGACAAGAAGTCCCCGGTACAAGTACATCGCCACCATCTTCCAGAGGCTGGGCGGACTACGAGAGGCCGAAGAAAGCACGAAAGTCATCAAAATCACCTTACCAATGACATAAAAATGTTGGTAGAAATATAATCAAAAAAGAAGCAAAAGCCCTGTTCTCTGCGAAAGAACAGTGATTACTATTTTTAAAAGCAAAAGCCCTGTTCTCTAAAGAAGAACAGTGATTTCTATTTTGAATTTTTTTTTTGTTGTTTATGTAACAATATAGCCCTATTTACCTATTTTTCACATGTAATCATATGCTTCATTTTTTCAATTATTCAATTGACGATGGACAAAGACCTCACAGGATGGCAGAGTGGGTGTAAAGTGTCACAAAACAAATGACACATTTTGAAATAGACATCCTGAGTCGTTCCAATACAGCCCTATATACCTATTTTTCACATGTAATCATATGCTTTATTTTTCAATTATTCAATTAACGATGGACAAAGACCTCACAGGATGGCAGAGTGGGTGTGAAGTGTCACAAAACAAGCGACACTTTTGGACAATGACATCCTGAGTCGTTCCTATGTGACCAGTATAATCTTTAAACTGAACTCTGGAGGATAGCTGGCTCTACTTATAAAAAATGGAAATGAGCCTTTAATATCTGCAGACAAGGTCCCGGGTGTCTGTGAAAAGGGAGGAACCCTGGGGAATGTGGGCCTCTGCAGAAGGGAGAGAGAGAGCTGTAAGAACTTAACCCTTTCAGACGAACAGGGGATTAAGGGTTGAGGGTTGAAAGACAGAGTCCGGGAACTAGTGGGGAGATCTTAAAAAAAAAAAAAAAAACTATATAACAATTAAATGTTTAAAATGTGTACAGTAAGAGTTTTCAAAATGGCATGCTTATAATTGACTGTCAGTAAAGAAAAATACTAAAAGAATAATGTGTAAAAAAAACTGTTTTGTCTGGAGGGATTCTTTAAGAAGATACTATGAAGGGCCCCAGTCACGTGGTTCCCCCAGACAAAGCCGTTGTACGTTTTGAAGGGAAAAGGGACTTTCTGTTACTGTTAGATAACTAACAGTAATACAAAGAAGGAGGAGTTCATAACGAATTATGTACTGTATGTCGGTTTGCTAAACTAAATGACGATCCTGTGACATCAATGTTCTTCGACCAATCAGGAATATGGTATAATGTCAAATAAAAGAGACTGTTGCCGAGGCAAGAGCCAGACTTTTTTGAGAGATTTTGAGGAGATGACTGAAACCTGATATATAGTAAGCTGAAAAACCTGTGTACTTTTATAAATGAAACTGAACCCTTAAATGTAATTTTCTACTGTTAAAAAATAAAAACAATCCTCTTTTGGAAACCACGTTTTGCTTCTATTTTTCCCAAAAAGACGGGTAAGGATGGAGATGTATTTTTGCATTGTAACTTTACCAGTAATAATAATAATAATAATAATAATAATGATATTGTGCCTAATATATGATATAAAAAAGAACTTTTTCCCCAGACGGAGGAGGAGGAGAAGGTATATCATTGTGAGTAAGGAGAAAGGTGGGTTCGGCAAGCCTGGTTTTATCAAGTAATGCCATATAGTGATAAGATGTGTAAGTGGCTTTATCCCTAGCTATAATGGGGATATAACTATAACTATAGGCTTTATCCCTACGGAGTAAAAGGAGACTTATGATTATGCATTAAGGACTAAAGGTGCATTCTGTATAATGGGATTATCAAGTAAAGCCATATAGTGAGAATACGTGTACATAGGATAGGGAAAATGGACCTCATCTAAGTAAAGAGAGTCCTTCCCAATGCAAATAGAATAAAAATATACCCCGCAACTCCATTTAATCAACTGTATTACTGGAGGGGACGGGGGGTTCCTGTGTGTGAGCCGAGGTCTGCTGAGTTTAAGCCCTGAACGTTATAGACAAATTGAGTCCTAGAGGTCTCACGCTTCGCGGGACGCTGCTTGAAGCTGGGATTCGGACTAAAGAGTTATGGGATAATCAATCTGACCTCGGTTTACGACCGGTGCTCAACAATAGTCTGGTATATTTTTCGTCCACGAAAAATGGAGGCTGTAATAATTATTATTGCTCGAGAGTCTCTATGAATAATAATAATTAGAGCCTCCATTTTTCAAGTCAGTTAAAAATGATCCCCCGTAGTGCTGTGTGTGTGAGTGTGTGTGTGTGTGCTGCTGTACTACCTAAATAAAATAAAAAATTAGGGGTTAGGGCATTGTAAAAACGCTAAAATAATAAAATAAAGGTCAAAAAAATCGCGCGCGCCAGCTACGCGTGCGCGCGGGGATCGTTCGCCAAGCAGTCGCACCCCCTGGCGTCAAGTTCAAACTCCGCCTATGAGTGAAGTGTCATGTTTATTAGACACATCCCTGTCCTTACAGTAGAGGAGTGAAGTGTCATGTTTATTAGACACATCCCTGTCCTTACAGTAGAGGAGTGAAGTGTCATGTTTATTAGACACATCCCTGTCCTGACAGTAGAGGAGTGAAGTGTCATGTTTATTAGACACATCCCTGTCCTGACAGTAGAGGAGTGAAGTGTCATGTTTATTAGTCAGATCCCTGTGCTTACAGTAGAGGAGTGAAGTGTCATGTTTATTAGTCACATCCCTGTGCTTACAGTAGAGGAGTGAAGTGTCATGTTTATTAGTCACATCCCTGTCCTTACAGTAGAGGAGTGAAGTGTCATGTTTATTAGACACATCCCTGTCCTGACAGTAGAGGAGTGAAGTGTCATGTTTATTAGACACATCCCTGTCCTTACAGTAGAGGAGTGAAGTGTCATGTTTATTAGTCACATCCCTGTCCTTACAGTAGAGGAGTGAAGTGTCATGTTTATTAGTCACATCCCTGTCCTTACAGTAGAGGAGTGAAGTGTCATGTTTATTAGTCACATCCCTGTCCTGACAGTAGAGGAGTGAATTGTCATGTTTATTAGTCACATCCCTGTCCTTACAGTAGAGGAGTGAAGTGTCATGTTTATTAGACGCATCCCTGTCCTTACAGTAGAGGAGTGAAGTGTCATGTTTATTAGTCACATCCCTGTCCTTACAGTAGAGGAGTGAAGTGTCATGTTTATTAGTCACATCCCTGTCCTTACAGTAGAGGAGTGAAGTGTCATGTTTATTAGTCACATCCCTGTCCTTACAGTAGAGGGGTGAAGTGTCATGTTTATTAGTCACATCCCTGTCCTTACAGTAGAGGAGTGAAGTGTCATGTTTATTAGTCACATCCCTGTCCTTACAGTAGAGGAGTGAAGTGTCATGTTTATTAGACACATCCCTGTCCTTACAGTAGAGGAGTGAAGTGTCATGTTTATTAGACACATCCCTGTCCTTACAGTAGAGGAGTGAAGTGTCATGTTTATTAGTCACATCCCTGTCCTTACAGTAGAGGAGTGAAGTGTCAGGTTTATTAGTCACATCCCTGTCCTTACAGTAGAGGAGTGAAGTGTCATGTTTATTAGTCACATCCCTGTCCTTACAGTAGAGGAGTGAAGTGTCATGTTTATTAGTCACATCCCTGTCCTGACAGTAGAGGAGTGAAGTGTCATGTTTATTAGTCACATCCCTGTCCTTACAGTAGAGGAGTGAAGTGTCATGTTTATTAGTCACATCCCTGTCCTGTACAGTAGAGGAGTGAAGTGTCATGTTTATTAGTCACATCCCTGTCCTGTACAGTAGAGGAGTGAAGTGTCATGTTTATTAGTCACATCCCTGTCCTTACAGTAGAGGAGTGAAGTGTCATGTTTATTAGTCACATCCCTGTCCTGTACAGTAGAGGAGTGAAGTGTCATGTTTATTAGTCACATCCCTGTCCTTACAGTAGAGGAGTGAAGTGTCATGTTTATTAGACACATCCCTGTCCTTACAGTAGAAGAGTGAAGTGTCATGTTTATTAGTCACATCCCTGTCCTTACAGTAGAGGAGTGAAGTGTCATGTTTATTAGTCACATCCCTGTCCTTACAGTAGAGGAGTGAAGTGTCATGTTTATTAGTCACATCCCTGTCCTTACAGTAGAAGAGTGAAGTGTCATGTTTATTAGTCACATCCCTGTCCTTACAGTAGAGGAGTGAAGTGTCATGTTTATTAGACACATCCCTGTCCTTCCAGTAGAGGAGTGAAGTGTCATGTTTATTAGACACATCCCTGTCCTGACAGTAGAGGAGTGAAGTGTCATGTTTATTAGACACATCCCTGTCCTTACAGTAGAGGAGTGAAGTGTCATGTTTATTAGTCACATCCTTGTCCTTACAGTAGAGGAGTGAAGTGTCATGTTTATTAGTCACATCCCTGTCCTTACAGTAGAGGAGTGAAGTGTCATGTTTATTAGTCACATCCCTGTCCTGTACAGTAGAGGAGTGAAGTGTCATGTTTATTAGTCACATCCCTGTCCTTACAGTAGAGGAGTGAAGTGTCATGTTTATTAGACACATCCCTGTCCTGACAGTAGAGGAGTGAAGTGTCATGTTTATTAGACACATCCCTGTCCTGTACAGTAGAGGAGTGAAGTGTCATGTTTATTAGTCACATCCCTGTCCTTACAGTAGAGGAGTGAAGTGTCATGTTTATTAGTCACATCCCTGTCCTTAAAGTAGAGGAGTGAAGTGTCATGTTTATTAGTCACATCCCTGTCCTGACAGTAGAGGAGTGAAGTGTCATGTTTATTAGTCACATCCCTGTCCTTACAGTAGAGGAGTGAAGTGTCATGTTTATTAGACACATCCCTGTCCTTACAGTAGAGGAGTGAAGTGTCATGTTTATTAGTCACATCCCTGTCCTGACAGTAGAGGAGTGAAGTGTCATGTTTATTAGTTACATCCCTGTCCTTACAGTAGAGGAGTGAAGTGTCATGTTTATTAGACACATCCCTGTCCTTACAGTAGAGGAGTGAAGTGTCATGTTTATTAGTCACATCCCTGTCCTGACAGTAGAGGAGTGAAGTGTCATGTTTATTAGTTACATCCCTGTCCTACAGTAGAGGAGTGAAGTGTCATGTTTATTATACACATCCCTGTCCTTACAGTAGAGGAGTGAAGTGTCATGTTTATTAGTCACATCCCTGTCCTGTACAGTAGAGGAGTGAAGTGTCATGTTTATTAGACACATCCCTGTCCTGTACAGTAGAGGAGTGAAGTGTCATGTTTATTAGACACATCCCTGTCCTTACAGTAGAGGAGTGAAGTGTCATGTTTATTAGACACATCCCTGTCCTTACAGTAGAGGAGTGAAGTGTCATGTTTATTAGACACATCCCTGTCCTGTACAGTAGAGGAGTGAAGTGTCATGTTTATTAGACACATCCCTGTCCTGTACAGTAGAGGAGTGAAGTGTCATGTTTATTAGACACATCCCTGTGCTTACAGTAGAGGAGTGAAGTGTCATGTTTATTAGTCACATCCCTGTCCTTACAGTAGAGGAGTGAAGTGTCATGTTTATAGACACATCCCTGTGCTGTACAGTAGAAGAGTGAAGTGTCATGTTTATTAGTCACATCCCTGTCCTTACAGTAGAGGAGTGAAGTGTCATGTTTATTAGACACATCCCTGTCCTGTACAGTAGAGGAGTGAAGTGTCATGTGTATTAGACACATCCCTGTCCTTACAGTAGAGGAGTGAAGTGTCATGTTTATTAGACACATCCCTGTCCTTACAGTAGAGGAGTGAAGTGTCATGTTTATTAGTCACATCCCTGTCCTTACAGTAGAGGAGTGAAGTGTCATGTTTATTAGTCACATCCCTGTCCTTACAGTAGAGGAGTGAAGTGTCATGTTTATTAGTCACATCCCTGTCCTTACAGTAGAGGAGTGAAGTGTCATGTTTATTAGTCACATCCCTGTCCTTACAGTAGAGGAGTGAAGTGTCATGTTTATTAGTCACATCCCTGTCCTTACAGTAGAGGAGTGAAGTATCATGTTTATTAGACACATCCCTGTCCTGTACAGTGGAGGAGTGAAGTGTCATGTTTATTAGTCACATCCCTGTCCTTACAGTAGAGGAGTGAAGTGTCATGTTTATTAGTCACATCCCTGTCCTTACAGTAGAGGAGTGAAGTGTCATGTTTATTAGACACATCCCTGTCCTTACAGTAGAGGAGTGAAGTGTCATGTTTATTAGTCACATCCCTGTCCTTACAGTAGAGGAGTGAAGTGTCATGTTTATTAGTCACATCCCTGTCCTTACAGTAGAGGAGTGAAGTGTCATGTTTATTAGACACATCCCTGTCCTTACAGTAGAGGAGTGAAGTGTCATGTTTATTAGACACATCCCTGTCCTTACAGTAGAGGAGTGAAGTGTCATGTTTATTAGTCACATCCCTGTCCTTACAGTAGAGGAGTGAAGTGTCATGTTTATTAGTCACATCCCTGTCCTTACAGTAGAGGAGTGAAGTGTCATGTTTATTAGTCACATCCCTGTCCTTACAGTAGAGGAGTGAAGTGTCATGTTTATTAGTCACATCCCTGTCCTTACAGTAGAGGAGTGAAGTGTCATGTTTATTAGACACATCCCTGTCCTGTACAGTAGAGGAGTGAAGTGTCATGTTTATTAGTCACATCCCTGTCCTTACAGTAGAGGAGTGAAGTGTCATGTTTATTAGTCACATCCCTGTCCTTACAGTAGAGGAGTGAAGTGTCATGTTTATTAGACACATCCCTGTCCTTACAGTAGAGGAGTGAAGTGTCATGTTTATTAGACACATCCCTGTCCTTACAGTAGAGGAGTGAAGTGTCATGTTTATTAGTCACATCCCTGTCCTTACAGTAGAGGAGTGAAGTGTCATGTTTATTAGTCACATCCCTGTCCTTAAAGTAGAGGAGTGAAGTGTCATGTTTATTAGACACATCCCTGTCCTGTACAGTAGAGGAGTGAAGTGTCATGTTTATTAGTCACATCCCTGTCCTTACAGTAGAGGAGTGAAGTGTCATGTTTATTAGTCACATCCCTGTCCTGTACAGTAGAGGAGTGAAGTGTCATGTTTATTAGACACATCCCTGTCCTGTACAGTAGAGGAGTGAAGTGTCATGTTTATTAGACACATCCCTGTGCTTACAGTAGAGCAGTGAAGTGTCATGTTTATTAGTCACATCCCTGTCCTTACAGTAGAGGAGTGAAGTGTCATGTTTATAGACACATCCCTGTGCTGTACAGTAGAAGAGTGAAGTGTCATGTTTATTAGTCACATCCCTGTCCTTACAGTAGAGGAGTGAAGTGTCATGTTTATTAGACACATCCCTGTCCTGTACAGTAGAGGAGTGAAGTGTCATGTGTATTAGACACATCCCTGTCCTTACAGTAGAGGAGTGAAGTGTCATGTTTATTAGTCACATCCCTGTCCTTACAGTAGAGGAGTGAAGTGTCATGTTTATTAGTCACATCCCTGTCCTTACAGTAGAGGAGTGAAGTGTCATGTTTATTAGACACATCCCTGTCCTTACAGTAGAGGAGTGAAGTGTCATGTTTATTAGTCACATCCCTGTCCTTACAGTAGAGGAGTGAAGTGTCATGTTTATTAGTCACATCCCTGTCCTTACAGTAGAGGAGTGAAGTGTCATGTTTATTAGTCACATCCCTGTCCTTACAGTAGAGGAGTGAAGTGTCATGTTTATTAGTCACATCCCTGTCCTTACAGTAGAGGAGTGAAGTGTCATGTTTATTAGACACATCCCTGTCCTGTACAGTAGAGGAGTGAAGTGTCATGTTTATTAGTCACATCCCTGTCCTTACAGTAGAGGAGTGAAGTGTCATGTTTATTAGTCACATCCCTGTCCTTACAGTAGAGGAGTGAAGTGTCATGTTTATTAGACACATCCCTGTCCTTACAGTAGAGGAGTGAAGTGTCATGTTTATTAGACACATCCCTGTCCTTACAGTAGAGGAGTGAAGTGTCATGTTTATTAGTCACATCCCTGTCCTTACAGTAGAGGAGTGAAGTGTCATGTTTATTAGTCACATCCCTGTCCTTACAGTAGAGGAGTGAAGTGTCATGTTTATTAGTCACATCCCTGTCCTTACAGTAGAGGAGTGAAGTGTCATGTTTATTAGTCACATCCCTGTCCTTACAGTAGAGGAGTGAAGTGTCATGTTTATTAGACACATCCCTGTCCTGTACAGTAGAGGAGTGAAGTGTCATGTTTATTAGTCACATCCCTGTCCTTACAGTAGAGGAGTGAAGTGTCATGTTTATTAGTCACATCCCTGTCCTTACAGTAGAGGAGTGAAGTGTCATGTTTATTAGACACATCCCTGTCCTTACAGTAGAGGAGTGAAGTGTCATGTTTATTAGACACATCCCTGTCCTTACAGTAGAGGAGTGAAGTGTCATGTTTATTAGTCACATCCCTGTCCTTACAGTAGAGGAGTGAAGTGTCATGTTTATTAGTCACATCCCTGTCCTTACAGTAGAGGAGTGAAGTGTCATGTTTATTAGACACATCCCTGTCCTTACAGTAGAGGAGTGAAGTGTCGTGTTTATTAGTCACATCCCTGTCCTTACAGTAGAGGAGTGAAGTGTCATGTTTATTAGACACATCCCTGTCCTTACAGTAGAGGAGTGAAGTGTCATGTTTATTAGTCACATCCCTGTCCTTACAGTAGAGGAGTGAAGTGTCATGTTTATTAGTCACATCCCTGTCCTGACAGTAGAGGAGTGAAGTGTCATGTTTATTAGTCACATCCCTGTCCTTACAGTAGAGGAGTGAAGTGTCATGTTTATTAGACACATCCCTGTCCTGACAGTAGAGGAGTGAAGTGTCATGTTTATTAGTCACATCCCTGTCCTGTACAGTAGAGGAGTGAAGTGTCATGTTTATTAGTCACATCCCTGTCCTGTACAGTAGAGGAGTGAAGTGTCATGTTTATTAGTCACATCCCTGTCCTTACAGTAGAGGAGTGAAGTGTCGTGTTTATTAGTCACATCCCTGTCCTGACAGTAGAGGAGTGAAGTGTCATGTTTATTAGACACATCCCTGTCCTGACAGTAGAGGAGTGAATTGTCATGTTTATTAGTCACATCCCTGTCCTTACAGTAGAGGAGTGAAGCGTCATGTTTATTAGACACATCCCTGTCCTGACAGTAGAGGAGTGAAGTGTCATGTTTATTAGTCACATCCCTGTCCTGTACAGTAGAGGAGTGAAGTGTCATGTTTATTAGTCACATCCCTGTCCTGTACAGTAGAGGAGTGAAGTGTCATGTTTATTAGTCACATCCCTGTCCTGTACAGTAGAGGAGTGAAGTGTCATGTTTATTAGTCACATCCCTGTCCTTACAGTAGAGGAGTGAAGTGTCATGTTTATTAGACACATCCCTGTGCTTACAGTAGAGGAGTGAAGTGTCATGTTTATTAGTCACATCCCTGTCCTTACAGTAGAGGAGTGAAGTGTCATGTTTATTAGTCACATCCCTGTCCTTACAGTAGAGGAGTGAAGTGTCATGTTTATTAGTCACATCCCTGTCCTTACAGTAGAGGAGTGAAGTTTCATGTTTATTAGACACATCCCTGTCCTTACAGTAGAAGAGTGAAGTGTCATGTTTATTAGTCACATCCCTGTCCTTACAGTAGAGGAGTGAAGTGTCATGTTTATTAGTCACATCCCTGTCCTTACAGTAGAGGAGTGAAGTGTTATGTTTATTAGTCACATCCCTGTCCTTACAGTAGAAGAGTGAAGTGTCATGTTTATTAGTCACATCCCTGTCCTTACAGTAGAGGAGTGAAGTGTCATGTTTATTAGACACATCCCTGTCCTTACAGTAGAGGAGTGAAGTGTCATGTTTATTAGACACATCCCTGTCCTGACAGTAGAGGAGTGAAGTGTCATGTTTATTAGACACATCCCTGTCCTTACAGTAGAGGAGTGAAGTGTCATGTTTATTAGTCACATCCCTGTCCTTACAGTAGAGGAGTGAAGTGTCATGTTTATTAGTCACATCCCTGTCCTTACAGTAGAGGAGTGAAGTGTCATGTTTATTAGTCACATCCCTGTCCTGTACAGTAGAGGAGTGAAGTGTCATGTTTATTAGTCACATCCCTGTCCTTACAGTAGAGGAGTGAAGTGTCATGTTTATTAGACACATCCCTGTCCTGACAGTAGAGGAGTGAAGTGTCATGTTTATTAGACACATCCCTGTCCTGTACAGTAGAGGAGTGAAGTGTCATGTTTATTAGTCACATCCCTGTCCTTACAGTAGAGGAGTGAAGTGTCATGTTTATTAGTCACATCCCTGTCCTTAAAGTAGAGGAGTGAAGTGTCATGTTTATTAGTCACATCCCTGTCCTGACAGTAGAGGAGTGAAGTGTCATGTTTATTAGTCACATCCCTGTCCTTACAGTAGAGGAGTGAAGTGTCATGTTTATTAGACACATCCCTGTCCTTACAGTAGAGGAGTGAAGTGTCATGTTTATTAGTCACATCCCTGTCCTTACAGTAGAGGAGTGAAGTGTCATGTTTATTAGTCACATCCCTGTCCTTACAGTAGAGGAGTGAAGTGTCATGTTTATTAGTCACATCCCTGTCCTTACAGTAGAGGAGTGAAGTGTCATGTTTATTAGACACATCCCTGTCCTGTACAGTAGAGGAGTGAAGTGTCATGTTTATTAGTCACATCCCTGTCCTTACAGTAGAGGAGTGAAGTGTCATGTTTATTAGTCACATCCCTGTCCTTACAGTAGAGGAGTGAAGTGTCATGTTTATTAGACACATCCCTGTCCTTACAGTAGAGGAGTGAAGTGTCATGTTTATTAGACACATCCCTGTCCTTACAGTAGAGGAGTGAAGTGTCATGTTTATTAGTCACATCCCTGTCCTTACAGTAGAGGAGTGAAGTGTCATGTTTATTAGTCACATCCCTGTCCTTACAGTAGAGGAGTGAAGTGTCATGTTTATTAGTCACATCCCTGTCCTTACAGTAGAGGAGTGAAGTGTCATGTTTATTAGTCACATCCCTGTCCTTACAGTAGAGGAGTGAAGTGTCATGTTTATTAGACACATCCCTGTCCTGTACAGTAGAGGAGTGAAGTGTCATGTTTATTAGTCACATCCCTGTCCTTACAGTAGAGGAGTGAAGTGTCATGTTTATTAGTCACATCCCTGTCCTTACAGTAGAGGAGTGAAGTGTCATGTTTATTAGTCACATCCCTGTCCTGACAGTAGAGGAGTGAAGTGTCATGTTTATTAGTCACATCCCTGTCCTTACAGTAGAGGAGTGAAGTGTCATGTTTATTAGACACATCCCTGTCCTTACAGTAGAGGAGTGAAGTGTCATGTTTATTAGTCACATCCCTGTCCTTACAGTAGAGGAGTGAAGTGTCATGTTTATTAGTCACATCCCTGTCCTTACAGTAGAGGAGTGAAGTGTCATGTTTATTAGTCACATCCCTGTCCTTACAGTAGAGGAGTGAAGTGTCATGTTTATTAGACACATCCCTGTCCTGTACAGTAGAGGAGTGAAGTGTCATGTTTATTAGTCACATCCCTGTCCTTACAGTAGAGGAGTGAAGTGTCATGTTTATTAGTCACATCCCTGTCCTTACAGTAGAGGAGTGAAGTGTCATGTTTATTAGACACATCCCTGTCCTTACAGTAGAGGAGTGAAGTGTCATGTTTATTAGTCACATCCCTGTCCTTACAGTAGAGGAGTGAAGTGTCATGTTTATTAGTCACATCCCTGTCCTTACAGTAGAGGAGTGAAGTGTCATGTTTATTAGACACATCCCTGTCCTTACAGTAGAGGATTGAAGTGTCATGTTTATTAGTCACATCCCTGTCCTTACAGTAGAGGAGTGAAGTGTCATGTTTATTAGTCACATCCCTGTCCTTACAGTAGAGGAGTGAAGTGTCATGTTTATTAGACACATCCCTGTCCTTACAGTAGAGGAGTGAAGTGTCATGTTTATTAGTCACATCCCTGTCCTTACAGTAGAGGAGTGAAGTGTCATGTTTATTAGTCACATCCCTGTCCTGACAGTAGAGGAGTGAAGTGTCATGTTTATTAGTCACATCCCTGTCCTTACAGTAGAGGAGTGAAGTGTCATGTTTATTAGACACATCCCTGTCCTGACAGTAGAGGAGTGAAGTGTCATGTTTATTAGTCACATCCCTGTCCTGTACAGTAGAGGAGTGAAGTGTCATGTTTATTAGTCACATCCCTGTCCTGTACAGTAGAGGAGTGAAGTGTCATGTTTATTAGTCACATCCCTGTCCTTACAGTAGAGGAGTGAAGTGTCATGTTTATTAGTCACATCCCTGTCCTGACAGTAGAGGAGTGAAGTGTCATGTTTATTAGACACATCCCTGTCCTGACAGTAGAGGAGTGAATTGTCATGTTTATTAGTCACATCCCTGTCCTTACAGTAGAGGAGTGAAGCGTCATGTTTATTAGACACATCCCTGTCCTGACAGTAGAGGAGTGAAGTGTCATGTTTATTAGTCACATCCCTGTCCTGTACAGTAGAGGAGTGAAGTGTCATGTTTATTAGTCACATCCCTGTCCTGTACAGTAGAGGAGTGAAGTGTCATGTTTATTAGTCACATCCCTGTCCTGTACAGTAGAGGAGTGAAGTGTCATGTTTATTAGTCACATCCCTGTCCTTACAGTAGAGGAGTGAAGTGTCATGTTTATTAGACACATCCCTGTGCTTACAGTAGAGGAGTGAAGTGTCATGTTTATTAGTCACATCCCTGTCCTTACAGTAGAGGAGTGAAGTGTCATGTTTATTAGACACATCCCTGTCCTTACAGTAGAAGAGTGAAGTGTCATGTTTATTAGTCACATCCCTGTCCTTACAGTAGAGGAGTGAAGTGTCATGTTTATTAGTCACATCCCTGTCCTTACAGTAGAGGAGTGAAGTGTTATGTTTATTAGTCACATCCCTGTCCTTACAGTAGAAGAGTGAAGTGTCATGTTTATTAGTCACATCCCTGTCCTTACAGTAGAGGAGTGAAGTGTCATGTTTATTAGACACATCCCTGTCCTTACAGTAGAGGAGTGAAGTGTCATGTTTATTAGACACATCCCTGTCCTGACAGTAGAGGAGTGAAGTGTCATGTTTATTAGACACATCCCTGTCCTTACAGTAGAGGAGTGAAGTGTCATGTTTATTAGTCACATCCCTGTCCTTACAGTAGAGGAGTGAAGTGTCATGTTTATTAGTCACATCCCTGTCCTTACAGTAGAGGAGTGAAGTGTCATGTTTATTAGTCACATCCCTGTCCTGTACAGTAGAGGAGTGAAGTGTCATGTTTATTAGTCACATCCCTGTCCTTACAGTAGAGGAGTGAAGTGTCATGTTTATTAGACACATCCCTGTCCTGACAGTAGAGGAGTGAAGTGTCATGTTTATTAGACACATCCCTGTCCTGTACAGTAGAGGAGTGAAGTGTCATGTTTATTAGTCACATCCCTGTCCTTACAGTAGAGGAGTGAAGTGTCATGTTTATTAGTCACATCCCTGTCCTTAAAGTAGAGGAGTGAAGTGTCATGTTTATTAGTCACATCCCTGTCCTGACAGTAGAGGAGTGAAGTGTCATGTTTATTAGTCACATCCCTGTCCTTACAGTAGAGGAGTGAAGTGTCATGTTTATTAGACACATCCCTGTCCTTACAGTAGAGGAGTGAAGTGTCATGTTTATTAGTCACATCCCTGTCCTGACAGTAGAGGTGTGAAGTGTCATGTTTATTAGTTACATCCCTGTCCTACAGTAGAGGAGTGAAGTGTTATGTTTATTAGACACATCCCTGTCCTTACAGTAGAGGAGTGAAGTGTCATGTTTATTAGTCACATCCCTGTCCTGTACAGTAGAGGAGTGAAGTGTCATGTTTATTAGACACATCCCTGTCCTGTACAGTAGAGGAGTGAAGTGTCATGTTTATTAGACACATCCCTGTCCTTACAGTAGAGGAGTGAAGTGTCATGTTTATTAGTCACATCCCTGTCCTTACAGTAGAGGAGTGAAGTGTCATGTTTATTAGACACATCCCTGTCCTGTACAGTAGAGGAGTGAAGTGTCATGTTTATTAGACACATCCCTGTCCTGTACAGTAGAGGAGTGAAGTGTCATGTTTATTAGACACATCCCTGTGCTTACAGTAGAGGAGTGAAGTGTCATGTTTATTAGACACATCCCTGTCCTTACAGTAGAGGAGTGAAGTGTCATGTTTATTAGACACATCCCTGTCCTTACAGTAGAGGAGTGAAGTGTCATGTTTATTAGACACATCCCTGTCCTGACAGTAGAGGAGTGAAGTGTCATGTTTATTAGTCACATCCCTGTCCTTACAGTAGAGGAGTGAAGTGTCATGTTTATTAGACACATCCCTGTCCTTACAGTAGAGGAGTGAAGTGTCATGTTTATTAGTCACATCCCTGTCCTTACAGTAGAGGAGTGAAGTGTCATGTTTATTAGACACATCCCTGTCCTTACAGTAGAGGAGTGAAGTGTCATGTTTATTAGACACATCCCTGTCCTGACAGTAGAGGAGTGAAGTGTCATGTTTATTAGTCACATCCCTGTCCTTACAGTAGAGGAGTGAAGTGTCATGTTTATTAGACACATCCCTGTCCTTACAGTAGAGGAGTGAAGTGTCATGTTTATTAGACACATCCCTGTCCTTACAGTAGAGGAGTGAAGTGTCATGTTTATTAGACACATCCCTGTCCTTACAGTAGAGGAGTGAAGTGTCATGTTTATTAGTCACATCCCTGTCCTTACAGTAGAGGAGTGAAGTGTCATGTTTATTAGACACATCCCTGTCCTTACAGTAGAGGAGTGAAGTGTCATGTTTATTAGTCACATCCCTGTCCTGTACAGTAGAGGAGTGAAGTGTCATGTTTATTAGACACATCCCTGTCCTGTACAGTAGAGGAGTGAAGTGTCATGTTTATTAGTCACATCCCTGTCCTGTACAGTAGAGGAGTGAAGTGTCATGTTTATTAGACACATCCCTGTCCTTACAGTAGAGGAGTGAAGTGTCATGTTTATTAGACACATCCCTGTCCTTACAGTAGAGGAGTGAGGTGTCATGTTTATTAGTCACATCCCTGTCCTTACCGTAGAGGAGTGAAGTGTCATGTTTATTAGTCACATCCCTGTCCTGACAGTAGAGGAGTGAAGTGTCATGTTTATTAGACACATCCCTGTGCTTACAGTAGAAGAGTGAAGTGTCATGTTTATTAGTCACATCCCTGTCCTTACAGTAGAGGAGTGAAGTGTCATGTTTATTAGACACATCCCTGTCCTTACAGTAGAGGAGTGAAGTGTCATGTTTATTAGTCACATCCCTGTCCTGTACAGTAGAGGAGTGAAGTGTCATGTTTATTAGTCACATCCCTGTCCTTACAGTAGAGGAGTGAAGTGTCATGTTTATTAGACACATCCCTGTCCTTACAGTAGAGGAGTGAAGTGTCATGTTTATTAGACACATCCCTGTCCTGACAGTAGAGGAGTGAATTGTCATGTTTATTAGTCACATCCCTGTCCTTACAGTAGAGGAGTGAAGCGTCATGTTTATTAGACACATCCCTGTCCTGACAGTAGAGGAGTGAAGTGTCATGTTTATTAGTCACATCCCTGTCCTGTACAGTAGAGGAGTGAAGTGTCATGTTTATTAGTCACATCCCTGTCCTGTACAGTAGAGGAGTGAAGTGTCATGTTTATTAGTCACATCCCTGTCCTGTACAGTAGAGGAGTGAAGTGTCATGTTTATTAGTCACATCCCTGTCCTTACAGTAGAGGAGTGAAGTGTCATGTTTATTAGACACATCCCTGTGCTTACAGTAGAGGAGTGAAGTGTCATGTTTATTAGTCACATCCCTGTCCTTACAGTAGAGGAGTGAAGTGTCATGTTTATTAGACACATCCCTGTCCTTACAGTAGAAGAGTGAAGTGTCATGTTTATTAGTCACATCCCTGTCCTTACAGTAGAGGAGTGAAGTGTCATGTTTATTAGTCACATCCCTGTCCTTACAGTAGAGGAGTGAAGTGTTATGTTTATTAGTCACATCCCTGTCCTTACAGTAGAGGAGTGAAGTGTCATGTTTATTAGTCACATCCCTGTCCTTACAGTAGAGGAGTGAAGTGTCATGTTTATTAGACACATCCCTGTCCTTACAGTAGAGGAGTGAAGTGTCATGTTTATTAGACACATCCCTGTCCTGACAGTAGAGGAGTGAAGTGTCATGTTTATTAGACACATCCCTGTCCTTACAGTAGAGGAGTGAAGTGTCATGTTTATTAGTCACATCCCTGTCCTTACAGTAGAGGAGTGAAGTGTCATGTTTATTAGTCACATCCCTGTCCTTACAGTAGAGGAGTGAAGTGTCATGTTTATTAGTCACATCCCTGTCCTGTACAGTAGAGGAGTGAAGTGTCATGTTTATTAGTCACATCCCTGTCCTTACAGTAGAGGAGTGAAGTGTCATGTTTATTAGACACATCCCTGTCCTGACAGTAGAGGAGTGAAGTGTCATGTTTATTAGACACATCCCTGTCCTGTACAGTAGAGGAGTGAAGTGTCATGTTTATTAGTCACATCCCTGTCCTTACAGTAGAGGAGTGAAGTGTCATGTTTATTAGTCACATCCCTGTCCTTAAAGTAGAGGAGTGAAGTGTCATGTTTATTAGTCACATCCCTGTCCTGACAGTAGAGGAGTGAAGTGTCATGTTTATTAGTCACATCCCTGTCCTTACAGTAGAGGAGTGAAGTGTCATGTTTATTAGACACATCCCTGTCCTTACAGTAGAGGAGTGAAGTGTCATGTTTATTAGTCACATCCCTGTCCTGACAGTAGAGGTGTGAAGTGTCATGTTTATTAGTTACATCCCTGTCCTACAGTAGAGGAGTGAAGTGTTATGTTTATTAGACACATCCCTGTCCTTACAGTAGAGGAGTGAAGTGTCATGTTTATTAGTCACATCCCTGTCCTGTACAGTAGAGGAGTGAAGTGTCATGTTTATTAGACACATCCCTGTCCTGTACAGTAGAGGAGTGAAGTGTCATGTTTATTAGACACATCCCTGTCCTTACAGTAGAGGAGTGAAGTGTCATGTTTATTAGTCACATCCCTGTCCTTACAGTAGAGGAGTGAAGTGTCATGTTTATTAGACACATCCCTGTCCTGTACAGTAGAGGAGTGAAGTGTCATGTTTATTAGACACATCCCTGTCCTGTACAGTAGAGGAGTGAAGTGTCATGTTTATTAGACACATCCCTGTGCTTACAGTAGAGGAGTGAAGTGTCATGTTTATTAGACACATCCCTGTCCTTACAGTAGAGGAGTGAAGTGTCATGTTTATTAGACACATCCCTGTCCTTACAGTAGAGGAGTGAAGTGTCATGTTTATTAGACACATCCCTGTCCTGACAGTAGAGGAGTGAAGTGTCATGTTTATTAGTCACATCCCTGTCCTTACAGTAGAGGAGTGAAGTGTCATGTTTATTAGACACATCCCTGTCCTTACAGTAGAGGAGTGAAGTGTCATGTTTATTAGTCACATCCCTGTCCTTACAGTAGAGGAGTGAAGTGTCATGTTTATTAGACACATCCCTGTCCTTACAGTAGAGGAGTGAAGTGTCATGTTTATTAGACACATCCCTGTCCTGACAGTAGAGGAGTGAAGTGTCATGTTTATTAGTCACATCCCTGTCCTTACAGTAGAGGAGTGAAGTGTCATGTTTATTAGACACATCCCTGTCCTTACAGTAGAGGAGTGAAGTGTCATGTTTATTAGACACATCCCTGTCCTTACAGTAGAGGAGTGAAGTGTCATGTTTATTAGACACATCCCTGTCCTTACAGTAGAGGAGTGAAGTGTCATGTTTATTAGTCACATCCCTGTCCTTACAGTAGAGGAGTGAAGTGTCATGTTTATTAGACACATCCCTGTCCTTACAGTAGAGGAGTGAAGTGTCATGTTTATTAGTCACATCCCTGTCCTGTACAGTAGAGGAGTGAAGTGTCATGTTTATTAGACACATCCCTGTCCTGTACAGTAGAGTGAAGTGTCATGTTTATTAGACACATCCCTGTCCTGTACAGTAGAGGAGTGAAGTGTCATGTTTATTAGACACATCCCTGTCCTTACAGTAGAGGAGTGAAGTGTCATGTTTATTAGACACATCCCTGTCCTTACAGTAGAGGAGTGAGGTGTCATGTTTATTAGTCACATCCCTGTCCTTACCGTAGAGGAGTGAAGTGTCATGTTTATTAGTCACATCCCTGTCCTGACAGTAGAGGAGTGAAGTGTCATGTTTATTAGACACATCCCTGTGCTTACAGTAGAAGAGTGAAGTGTCATGTTTATTAGTCACATCCCTGTCCTTACAGTAGAGGAGTGAAGTGTCATGTTTATTAGACACATCCCTGTCCTTACAGTAGAGGAGTGAAGTGTCATGTTTATTAGTCACATCCCTGTCCTGTACAGTAGAGGAGTGAAGTGTCATGTTTATTAGTCACATCCCTGTCCTTACAGTAGAGGAGTGAAGTGTCATGTTTATTAGACACATCCCTGTCCTTACAGTAGAGGAGTGAAGTGTCATGTTTATTAGACACATCCCTGTCCTTACAGTAGAGGAGTGAAGTGTCATGTTTATTAGTCACATCCCTGTCCTTACAGTAGAGGAGTGAAGTGTTATGTTTATTAGTCACATCCCTGTCCTTACAGTAGAGGAGTGAAGTGTCATGTTTATTAGACACATCCCTGTCCTTACAGTAGAGGATTGAAGTGTCATGTTTATTAGTCACATCCCTGTCCTTACAGTAGAGGAGTGAAGTGTCATGTTTATTAGTCACATCCCTGTCCTTACAGTAGAGGAGTGAAGTGTCATGTTTATTAGACACATCCCTGTCCTTACAGTAGAGGAGTGAAGTGTCATGTTTATTAGTCACATCCCTGTCCTTACAGTAGAGGAGTGAAGTGTCATGTTTATTAGTCACATCCCTGTCCTGACAGTAGAGGAGTGAAGTGTCATGTTTATTAGTCACATCCCTGTCCTTACAGTAGAGGAGTGAAGTGTCATGTTTATTAGACACATCCCTGTCCTGACAGTAGAGGAGTGAAGTGTCATGTTTATTAGTCACATCCCTGTCCTGTACAGTAGAGGAGTGAAGTGTCATGTTTATTAGTCACATCCCTGTCCTGTACAGTAGAGGAGTGAAGTGTCATGTTTATTAGTCACATCCCTGTCCTTACAGTAGAGGAGTGAAGTGTCATGTTTATTAGTCACATCCCTGTCCTGACAGTAGAGGAGTGAAGTGTCATGTTTATTAGACACATCCCTGTCCTGACAGTAGAGGAGTGAATTGTCATGTTTATTAGTCACATCCCTGTCCTTACAGTAGAGGAGTGAAGCGTCATGTTTATTAGACACATCCCTGTCCTGACAGTAGAGGAGTGAAGTGTCATGTTTATTAGTCACATCCCTGTCCTGTACAGTAGAGGAGTGAAGTGTCATGTTTATTAGTCACATCCCTGTCCTGTACAGTAGAGGAGTGAAGTGTCATGTTTATTAGTCACATCCCTGTCCTTACAGTAGAGGAGTGAAGTGTCATGTTTATTAGACACATCCCTGTGCTTACAGTAGAGGAGTGAAGTGTCATGTTTATTAGTCACATCCCTGTCCTTACAGTAGAGGAGTGAAGTGTCATGTTTATTAGTCACATCCCTGTCCTTACAGTAGAGGAGTGAAGTGTCATGTTTATTAGTCACATCCCTGTCCTTACAGTAGAGGAGTGAAGTGTCATGTTTATTAGACACATCCCTGTCCTTACAGTAGAAGAGTGAAGTGTCATGTTTATTAGTCACATCCCTGTCCTTACAGTAGAGGAGTGAAGTGTCATGTTTATTAGTCACATCCCTGTCCTTACAGTAGAGGAGTGAAGTGTTATGTTTATTAGTCACATCCCTGTCCTTACAGTAGAAGAGTGAAGTGTCATGTTTATTAGTCACATCCCTGTCCTTACAGTAGAGGAGTGAAGTGTCATGTTTATTAGACACATCCCTGTCCTTACAGTAGAGGAGTGAAGTGTCATGTTTATTAGACACATCCCTGTCCTGACAGTAGAGGAGTGAAGTGTCATGTTTATTAGACACATCCCTGTCCTTACAGTAGAGGAGTGAAGTGTCATGTTTATTAGTCACATCCCTGTCCTTACAGTAGAGGAGTGAAGTGTCATGTTTATTAGTCACATCCCTGTCCTTACAGTAGAGGAGTGAAGTGTCATGTTTATTAGTCACATCCCTGTCCTGTACAGTAGAGGAGTGAAGTGTCATGTTTATTAGTCACATCCCTGTCCTTACAGTAGAAGAGTGAAGTGTCATGTTTATTAGTCACATCCCTGTCCTTACAGTAGAGGAGTGAAGTGTCATGTTTATTAGTCACATCCCTGTCCTTACAGTAGAGGAGTGAAGTGTTATGTTTATTAGTCACATCCCTGTCCTTACAGTAGAAGAGTGAAGTGTCATGTTTATTAGTCACATCCCTGTCCTTACAGTAGAGGAGTGAAGTGTCATGTTTATTAGACACATCCCTGTCCTTACAGTAGAGGAGTGAAGTGTCATGTTTATTAGACACATCCCTGTCATGACAGTAGAGGAGTGAAGTGTCATGTTTATTAGACACATCCCTGTCCTTACAGTAGAGGAGTGAAGTGTCATGTTTATTAGTCACATCCCTGTCCTTACAGTAGAGGAGTGAAGTGTCATGTTTATTAGTCACATCCCTGTCCTTACAGTAGAGGAGTGAAGTGTCATGTTTATTAGTCACATCCCTGTCCTGTACAGTAGAGGAGTGAAGTGTCATGTTTATTAGTCACATCCCTGTCCTTACAGTAGAGGAGTGAAGTGTCATGTTTATTAGACACATCCCTGTCCTGACAGTAGAGGAGTGAAGTGTCATGTTTATTAGACACATCCCTGTCCTGTACAGTAGAGGAGTGAAGTGTCATGTTTATTAGTCACATCCCTGTCCTTACAGTAGAGGAGTGAAGTGTCATGTTTATTAGTCACATCCCTGTCCTTACAGTAGAGGAGTGAAGTGTCATGTTTATTAGACACATCCCTGTCCTTACAGTAGAGGAGTGAAGTGTCATGTTTATTAGTCACATCCCTGTCCTGACAGTAGAGGAGTGAAGTGTCATGTTTATTAGTCACATCCCTGTCCTTACAGTAGAGGAGTGAAGTGTCATGTTTATTAGTCACATCCCTGTCCTGACAGTAGAGGTGTGAAGTGTCATGTTTATTAGTTACATCCCTGTCCTACAGTAGAGGAGTGAAGTGTTATGTTTATTAGACACATCCCTGTCCTTACAGTAGAGGAGTGAAGTGTCATGTTTATTAGTCACATCCCTGTCCTGTACAGTAGAGGAGTGAAGTGTCATGTTTATTAGACACATCCCTGTCCTGTACAGTAGAGGAGTGAAGTGTCATGTTTATTAGACACATCCCTGTCCTTACAGTAGAGGAGTGAAGTGTCATGTTTATTAGTCACATCCCTGTCCTTACAGTAGAGGAGTGAAGTGTCATGTTTATTAGACACATCCCTGTCCTGTACAGTAGAGGAGTGAAGTGTCATGTTTATTAGACACATCCCTGTCCTGTACAGTAGAGGAGTGAAGTGTCATGTTTATTAGACACATCCATGTCCTTACAGTAGAGGAGTGAAGTGTCATATTTATTAGTCACATCCCTGTCCTTACAGTAGAGGAGTGAAGTGTCATGTTTATTAGACACATCCCTGTCCTTACAGTAGAGGAGTGAAGTGTCATGTTTATTAGACACATCCCTGTCCTGACAGTAGAGGAGTGAAGTGTCATGTTTATTAGTCACATCCCTGTCCTTACAGTAGAGGAGTGAAGTGTCATGTTTATTAGACACATCCCTGTCCTTACAGTAGAGGAGTGAAGTGTCATGTTTATTAGACACATCCCTGTCCTTACAGTAGAGGAGTGAAGTGTCATGTTTATTAGACACATCCCTGTCCTTACAGTAGAGGAGTGAAGTGTCATGTTTATTAGTCACATCCCTGTCCTTACAGTAGAGGAGTGAAGTGTCATGTTTATTAGACACATCCCTGTCCTTACAGTAGAGGAGTGAAGTGTCATGTTTATTAGTCACATCCCTGTCCTGTACAGTAGAGGAGTGAAGTGTCATGTTTATTAGACACATCCCTGTCCTGTACAGTAGAGGAGTGAAGTGTCATGTTTATTAGTCACATCCCTGTCCTGTACAGTAGAGGAGTGAAGTGTCATGTTTATTAGACACATCCCTGTCCTTACAGTAGAGGAGTGAAGTGTCATGTTTATTAGACACATCCCTGTCCTTACAGTAGAGGAGTGAGGTGTCATGTTTATTAGTCACATCCCTGTCCTTACCGTAGAGGAGTGAAGTGTCATGTTTATTAGTCACATCCCTGTCCTGACAGTAGAGGAGTGAAGTGTCATGTTTATTAGACACATCCCTGTGCTTACAGTAGAGGAGTGAAGTGTCATGTTTATTAGACACATCCCTGTGCTTACAGTAGAGGAGTGAAGTGTCATGTTTATTAGTCACATCCCTGTCCTTACAGTAGAGGAGTGAAGTGTCATGTTTATTAGTCACATCCCTGTCCTTACAGTAGAGGAGTGAAGTGTCATGTTTATTAGACACATCACTGTCCTTACAGTAGAGGAGTGAAGTGTCATGTTTATTAGTCACATCCCTGTGCTTACAGTAGAGGAGTGAAGTGTCATGTTTATTAGACACATCCTTGTCCTGTACAGTAGAGGAGTGAAGTGTCATGTTTATTAGTCACATCCCTTTCCTTACAGTAGAGGAGTGAAGTGTCATGTTTATTAGTCACATCCCTGTGCTTACAGTAGAGGAGTGAAGTGTCATGTTTATTAGACACATCCCTGTGCTTACAGTAGAGGAGTGAAGTGTCATGTTTATTAGTCACATCCCTGTCCTTACAGTAGAGGAGTGAAGTGTCATGTTTATTAGTCACATCCCTGTCCTTACAGTAGAGGAGTGAAGTGTCATGTTTATTAGACACATCACTGTCCTTACAGTAGAGGAGTGAAGTGTCATGTTTATTAGTCACATCCCTGTGCTTACAGTAGAGGAGTGAAGTGTCATGTTTATTAGACACATCCTTGTCCTGTACAGTAGAGGAGTGAAGTGTCATGTTTATTAGTCACATCCCTTTCCTTACAGTAGAGGAGTGAAGTGTCATGTTTATTAGTCACATCCCTGTCCTTACAGTAGAGGAGTGAAGTGTCATGTTTATTAGTCACATCCCTGTCCTTACAGTAGAGGAGTGAAGTGTCATGTTTATTAGTCACATCCCTGTCCTTACAGTAGAGGAGTGAAGTGTCATGTTTATTAGTCACATCCCTGTCCTGACAGTAGAGGAGTGAAGTGTCATGTTTATTAGACACATCCCTGTCCTGACAGTAGAGGAGTGAAGTGTCATGTTTATTAGTCACATCCCTGTCCTTACAGTAGAGGAGTGAAGTGTCATGTTTATTAGTCACATCCCTGTCCTTACAGTAGAGGAGTGAAGTGTCATGTTTATTAGACACATCCCTGTCCTTACAGTAGAAGAGTGAAGTGTCATGTTTATTAGACACATCCCTGTCCTGACAGTAGAGGAGTGAAGTGTCATGTTTATTAGTCACATCCCTGTCCTTACAGTAGAGGAGTGAAGTGTCATGTTTATTAGTCACATCCCTGTTCTTACAGTAGAGGAGTGAAGTGTCATGTTTATTAGACACATCCCTGTCCTTACAGTAGAGGAGTGAAGTGTCATGTTTATTAGTCACATCCCTGTCCTTACAGTAGAGGAGTGAGGTGTCATGTTTATTAGTCACATCCCTGTCCTTATAGTAGAGGAGTGAAGTGTCATGTTTATTAGACACATCCCTGTCCTTACAGTAGAGGAGTGAAGTGTCATGTTTATTAGACACATCACTGTCCTTACAGTAGAGGAGTGAAGTGTCATGTTTATTAGTCACATCCCTGTCCTTACAGTAGAGGAGTGAAGTGTCATGTTTATTAGTCACATCCCTGTGCTTACAGTAGACGAGTGAAGTGTCATGTTTATTAGTCACATCCCTGTCCTTACAGTAGAGGAGTGAAGTGTCATGTTTATTAGTCACATCCCTGTCCTTACAGTAGAGGAGTGAAGTGTCATGTTTATTAGACACATCCCTGTCCTTACAGTAGAGGAGTGAAGTGTCATGTTTATTAGTCACATCCCTGTCCTTACAGTAGAGTGAAGTGTCATGTTTATTAGTCACATCCCTGTCCTTACAGTAGAGGAGTGAAGTGTCATGTTTATTAGACACATCCCTGTCCTGTACAGTAGAGGAGTGAAGTGTCATGTTTATTAGTCACATCCCTGTCCTGACAGTAGAGGAGTGAAGTGTCATGTTTATTAGTCACATCCCTGTCCTTACAGTAGAGGAGTGAAGTGTCATGTTTATTAGACACATCCCTGTCCTTACAGTAGAGGAGTGAAGTGTCATGTTTATTAGTCACATCCCTGTCCTTACAGTAGAGGAGTGAAGTGTCATGTTTATTAGTCACATCCCTGTCCTTACAGTAGAGGAGTGAAGTGTCATGTTTATTAGACACATCCCTGTCCTTACAGTAGAGGAGTGAAGTGTCATGTGTATTAGTCACATCCCTGTGCTTACAGTAGAGGAGTGAAGTGTCATGTTTATTAGTCACATCCCTGTCCTTACAGTAGAGGAGTGAAGTGTCATGTTTATTAGACACATCCATGTCCTGTACAGTAGAGGAGTGAAGTGTCATGTTTATTAGTCACATCCCTGTGCTTACAGTAGAGGAGTGAAGTGTCATGTTTATTAGTCACATCCCTGTCCTTACAGTAGAGGAGTGAAGTGTCATGTTTATTAGTCACATCCCTGTCCTTACAGTAGAGGAGTGAAGTGTCATGTTTATTAGACACATCCCTGTCCTTACAGTAGAGGAGTGAAGTGTCATGTTTATTAGACACATCCCTGTCCTGACAGTCGAGGAGTGAAGTGTCATGTTTATTAGTCACATCCCTGTCCTTACAGTAGAGGAGTGAAGTGTCATGTTTATTAGTCACATCCCTGTCCTGTACAGTAGAGGAGTGAAGTGTAATGTTTATTAGTCACATCCCTGTCCTTACAGTAGAGGAGTGAAGTGTCATGTTTATTAGTCACATCCCTGTCCTGTACAGTAGAGGAGTGAAGTGTCATGTTTATTAGTCACATCCCTGTGCTTACAGTAGAGGAGTGAAGTGTCATGTTTATTAGTCACATCCCTGTCCTGTACAGTAGAGGAGTGAAGTGTCATGTTTATTAGTCACATCCCTGTCCTTACAGTAGAGGAGTGAAGTGTCATGTTTATTAGACACATCCCTGTCCTTACAGTAGAGGAGTGAAGTGTCATGTTTATTAGACACATCCCTGTCCTTACAGTAGAGGAGTGAAGTGTCATGTTTATTAGACACATCCCTGTCCTGACAGTAGAGGAGTGAAGTGTCATGTTTATTAGACACATCCCTGTCCTGTACAGTAGAGGAGTGAAGTGTCATGTTTATTAGTCACATCCCTGTCCTTACAGTAGAGGAGTGAAGTGTCATGTTTATTAGACACATCCCTGTCCTTACAGTAGAGGAGTGAAGTGTCATGTTTATTAGTCACATCCCTGTCCTGACAGTAGAGGAGTGAAGTGTCATGTTTATTAGTCACATCCCTGTCCTTACAGTAGAGGAGTGAAGTGTCATGTTTATTAGACACATCCCTGTCCTGACAGTAGAGGAGTGAAGTGTCATGTTTATTAGACACATCCCTGTCCTTACAGTAGAGGAGTGAAGTGTCATGTTTATTAGTCACATCCCTGTCCTTACAGTAGAGGAGTGAAGTGTCATGTTTATTAGACACATCCCTGTCCTTACAGTAGAGGAGTGAAGTGTCATGTTTATTAGTCACATCCCTGTCCTGTACAGTAGAGGAGTGAAGTGTCATGTTTATTAGTCACATCCCTGTGCTTACAGTAGAGGAGTGAAGTGTCATGTTTATTAGTCACATCCCTGTCCTTACAGTAGAGGAGTGAAGTGTCATGTTTATTAGTCACATCCCTGTCCTTACAGTAGAGGAGTGAAGTGTCATGTTTATTAGACACATCCCTGTCCTTACAGTAGAGGAGTGAAGTGTCATGTTTATTAGACACATCCTTGTCCTGACAGTCGAGGAGTGAAGTGTCATGTTTATTAGTCACATCCCTGTCCTTACAGTAGAGGAGTGAAGTGTCATGTTTATTAGTCACATCCCTGTCCTGTACAGTAGAGGAGTGAAGTGTAATGTTTATTAGTCACATCCCTGTCCTTACAGTAGAGGAGTGAAGTGTCATGTTTATTAGTCACATCCCTGTCCTGTACAGTAGAGGAGTGAAGTGTCATGTTTATTAGTCACATCCCTGTGCTTACAGTAGAGGAGTGAAGTGTCATGTTTATTAGTCACATCCCTGTCCTGTACAGTAGAGGAGTGAAGTGTCATGTTTATTAGTCACATCCCTGTCCTTACAGTAGAGGAGTGAAGTGTCATGTTTATTAGACACATCCCTGTCCTTACAGTAGAGGAGTGAAGTGTCATGTTTATTAGACACATCCCTGTCCTTACAGTAGAGGAGTGAAGTGTCATGTTTATTAGACACATCCCTGTCCTGACAGTAGAGGAGTGAAGTGTCATGTTTATTAGACACATCCCTGTCCTGTACAGTAGAGGAGTGAAGTGTCATGTTTATTAGTCACATCCCTGTCCTTACAGTAGAGGAGTGAAGTGTCATGTTTATTAGACACATCCCTGTCCTTACAGTAGAGGAGTGAAGTGTCATGTTTATTAGTCACATCCCTGTCCTGACAGTAGAGGAGTGAAGTGTCATGTTTATTAGTCACATCCCTGTCCTTACAGTAGAGGAGTGAAGTGTCATGTTTATTAGACACATCCCTGTCCTGACAGTAGAGGAGTGAAGTGTCATGTTTATTAGACACATCCCTGTCCTTACAGTAGAGGAGTGAAGTGTCATGTTTATTAGTCACATCCCTGTCCTTACAGTAGAGGAGTGAAGTGTCATGTTTATTAGACACATCCCTGTCCTTACAGTAGAGGAGTGAAGTGTCATGTTTATTAGTCACATCCCTGTCCTTACATTAGAGTAGTGAAGTGTCATGTTTATTAGTCACATCCCTGTCCTTACAGTAGAGGAGTGAAGTGTCATGTTTATTAGTCACATCCCTGTCCTTACAGTAGAGGAGTGAAGTGTCATGTTTATTAGTCACATCCCTGTCCTTACAGTAGAGGAGTGAAGTGTCATGTTTATTAGACACATCCCTGTCCTTACAGTAGAGGAGTGAAGTGTCATGTGTATTAGTCACATCCCTGTGCTTACAGTAGAGGAGTGAAGTGTCATGTTTATTAGACACATCCCTGTCCTACAGTAGAGGAGTGAAGTGTCATGTTTATTAGTCACATCCCTGTCCTTACAGTAGAGGAGTGAAGTGTCATGTTTATTAGACACATCCCTGTCCTGTACAGTAGAGGAGTGAAGTGTCATGTTTATTAGACACATCCCTGTCCTTACAGTAGAGGAGTGAAGTGTCATGTTTATTAGACACATCCCTGTCCTGTACAGTAGAGGAGTGAAGTGTCATGTTTATTAGACACATCCCTGTCCTTACAGTAGAGGAGTGAAGTGTCATGTTTATTAGACACATCCCTGTCCTTACAGTAGAGGAGTGAAGTGTCATGTTTATTAGACACATCCCTGTCCTTACAGTAGAGGAGTGAAGTGTCATGTTTATTAGTCACATCCCTGTCCTGTACAGTAGAGGAGTGAAGTGTCATGTTTATTAGACACATCCCTGTCCTGTACAGTAGAGGAGTGAAGTGTCATGTTTATTAGTCACATCCCTGTCCTGTACAGTAGAGGAGTGAAGTGTCATGTTTATTAGACACATCCCTGCCCTTATAGTAGAGGAGTGAAGTGTCATGTTTATTAGACACATCCCTGTCCTTACAGTAGAGGAGTGAGGTGTCATGTTTATTAGTCACATCCCTGTCCTTACCGTAGAGGAGTGAAGTGTCATGTTTATTAGTCACATCCCTGTCCTGACAGTAGAGGAGTGAAGTGTCATGTTTATTAGACACATCCCTGTGCTTACAGTAGAGGAGTGAAGTGTCATGTTTATTAGACACATCCCTGTGCTTACAGTAGAGGAGTGAAGTGTCATGTTTATTAGTCACATCCCTGTCCTTACAGTAGAGGAGTGAAGTGTCATGTTTATTAGTCACATCCCTGTCCTTACAGTAGAGGAGTGAAGTGTCATGTTTATTAGACACATCACTGTCCTTACAGTAGAGGAGTGAAGTGTCATGTTTATTAGTCACATCCCTGTGCTTACAGTAGAGGAGTGAAGTGTCATGTTTATTAGACACATCCTTGTCCTGTACAGTAGAGGAGTGAAGTGTCATGTTTATTAGTCACATCCCTGTCCTTACAGTAGAGGAGTGAAGTGTCATGTTTATTAGTCACATCCCTGTCCTTACAGTAGAGGAGTGAAGTGTCATGTTTATTAGTCACATCCCTGTCCTTACAGTAGAGGAGTGAAGTGTCATGTTTATTAGTCACATCCCTGTCCTTACAGTAGACGAGTGAAGTGTCATGTTTATTAGTCACATCCCTGTCCTTACAGTAGAGGAGTGAAGTGTCATGTTTATTAGTCACATCCCTGTCCTTACAGTAGAGGAGTGAAGTGTCATGTTTATTAGACACATCCCTGTCCTTACAGTAGAGGAGTGAAGTGTCATGTTTATTAGACACATCACTGTCCTGTACAGTAGAGGAGTGAAGTGTCATGTTTATTAGTCACATCCCTGTCCTTACAGTAGAGGAGTGAAGTGTCATGTTTATTAGTCACATCCCTGTGCTTACAGTAGACGAGTGAAGTGTCATGTTTATTAGTCACATCCCTGTCCTTACAGTAGAGGAGTGAAGTGTCATGTTTATTAGTCACATCCCTGTCCTTACAGTAGAGGAGTGAAGTGTCATGTTTATTAGACACATCCCTGTCCTTACAGTAGAGGAGTGAAGTGTCATGTTTATTAGTCACATCCCTGTCCTTACAGTAGAGTGAAGTGTCATGTTTATTAGTCACATCCCTGTCCTTACAGTAGAGGAGTGAAGTGTCATGTTTATTAGACACATCCCTGTCCTGTACAGTAGAGGAGTGAAGTGTCATGTTTATTAGTCACATCCCTGTCCTGACAGTAGAGGAGTGAAGTGTCATGTTTATTAGTCACATCCCTGTCCTTACAGTAGAGGAGTGAAGTGTCATGTTTATTAGACACATCCCTGTCCTTACAGTAGAGGAGTGAAGTGACATGTTTATTAGTCACATCCCTGTCCTTACAGTAGAGGAGTGAAGTGTCATGTTTATTAGTCACATCCCTGTCCTTACAGTAGAGGAGTGAAGTGTCATGTTTATTAGACACATCCCTGTCCTTACAGTAGAGGAGTGAAGTGTCATGTGTATTAGTCACATCCCTGTGCTTACAGTAGAGGAGTGAAGTGTCATGTTTATTAGTCACATCCCTGTCCTTACAGTAGAGGAGTGAAGTGTCATGTTTATTAGTCACATCCCTGTCCTTACAGAAGAGGAGTGAAGTGTCATGTTTATTAGACACTTCCAAGTCCTGTACAGTAGAGGAGTGAAGTGTCATGTTTATTAGTCACATCCCTGTCCTGTACAGTAGAGGAGTGAAGTGTCATGTTTATTAGTCACATCCCTGTCCTTACAGTAGAGGAGTGAAGTGTCATGTTTATTAGACACATCCCTGTCCTTACAGTAGAGGAGTGAAGTGTCATGTTTATTAGTCACATCCCTGTCCTTACAGTAGAGGAGTGAAGTGTCATGTTTATTAGTCACATCCCTGTCCTTACAGTAGAGGAGTGAAGTGTCATGTTTATTAGACACATCCCTGTCCTTACAGTAGAGGAGTGAAGTGTCATGTGTATTAGTCACATCCCTGTGCTTACAGTAGAGGAGTGAAGTGTCATGTTTATTAGTCACATCCCTGTCCTTACAGTAGAGGAGTGAAGTGTCATGTTTATTAGTCACATCCCTGTCCTTACAGTAGAGGAGTGAAGTGTCATGTTTATTAGACACATCCATGTCCTGTACAGTAGAGGAGTGAAGTGTCATGTTTATTAGTCACATCCCTGTCCTTACAGTAGAGGAGTGAAGTGTCATGTTTATTAGACACATCCCTGTCCTTACAGTAGAGGAGTGAAGTGTCATGTTTATTAGTCACATCCCTGTCCTTACAGTAGAGGAGTGAAGTGTCATGTTTATTAGTCACATCCCTGTCCTTACAGTAGAGGAGTGAAGTGTCATGTTTATTAGACACATCCCTGTCCTTACAGTAGAGGAGTGAAGTGTCATGTGTATTAGTCACATCCCTGTGCTTACAGTAGAGGAGTGAAGTGTCATGTTTATTAGTCACATCCCTGTCCTTACAGTAGAGGAGTGAAGTGTCATGTTTATTAGTCACATCCCTGTCCTTACAGTAGAGGAGTGAAGTGTCATGTTTATTAGACACATCCATGTCCTGTACAGTAGAGGAGTGAAGTGTCATGTTTATTAGTCACATCCCTGTCCTGTACAGTAGAGGAGTGAAGTGTCATGTTTATTAGTCACATCCCTGTCCTTACAGTAGAGGAGTGAATTGTCATGTTTATTAGTCACATCCCTGTCCTTACAGTAGAGGAGTGAAGTGTCATGTTTATTAGACACATCCCTGTCCTTACAGTAGAGGAGTGAAGTGTCATGTTTATTAGACACATCCCTGTCCTGACAGTAGAGGAGTGAAGTGTCATGTTTATTAGTCACATCCCTGTCCTTACAGTAGAGGAGTGAAGTGTCATGTTTATTAGTCACATCCCTGTCCTTACAGTAGAGGAGTGAAGTGTCATGTTTATTAGTCACATCCCTGTCCTGTACAGTAGAGGAGTGAAGTGTCATGTTTATTAGTCACATCCCTGTGCTTACAGTAGAGGAGTGAAGTGTCATGTTTATTAGTCACATCCCTGTCCTGTACAGTAGAGGAGTGAAGTGTCATGTTTATTAGTCACATCCCTGTCCTTACAGTAGAGGAGTGAAGTGTCATGTTTATTAGACACATCCCTGTCCTTACAGTAGAGGAGTGAAGTGTCATGTTTATTAGACACATCCCTGTCCTTACAGTTGAGGAGTGAAGTGTCATGTTTATTAGACACATCCCTGTCCTGACAGTAGAGGAGTGAAGTGTCATGTTTATTAGACACATCCCTGTCCTGTACAGTAGAGGAGTGAAGTGTCATGTTTATTAGTCACATCCCTGTCCTTACAGTAGAGGAGTGAAGTGTCATGTTTATTAGACACATCCCTGTCCTTACAGTAGAGGAGTGAAGTGTCATGTTTATTAGTCACATCCCTGTCCTGACAGTAGAGGAGTGAAGTGTCATGTTTATTAGTCACATCCCTGTCCTTACAGTAGAGGAGTGAAGTGTCATGTTTATTAGACACATCCCTGTCCTGACAGTAGAGGAGTGAAGTGTCATGTTTATTAGACACATCCCTGTCCTTACAGTAGAGGAGTGAAGTGTCATGTTTATTAGTCACATCCCTGTCCTTACAGTAGAGGAGTGAAGTGTCATGTTTATTAGACACATCCCTGTCCTTACAGTAGAGGAGTGAAGTGTCATGTTTATTAGTCACATCCCTGTCCTTACATTAGAGGAGTGAAGTGTCATGTTTATTAGTCACATCCCTGTCCTTACAGTAGAGGAGTGAATTGTCATGTTTATTAGTCACATCCCTGTCCTTACAGTAGAGGAGTGAAGTGTCATGTTTATTAGACACATCCCTGTCCTTACAGTAGAGGAGTGAAGTGTCATGTTTATTAGACACATCCCTGTCCTGACAGTAGAGGAGTGAAGTGTCATGTTTATTAGTCACATCCCTGTCCTTACAGTAGAGGAGTGAAGTGTCATGTTTATTAGTCACATCCCTGTCCTTACAGTAGAGGAGTGAAGTGTCATGTTTATTAGTCACATCCCTGTCCTGTACAGTAGAGGAGTGAAGTGTCATGTTTATTAGTCACATCCCTGTGCTTACAGTAGAGGAGTGAAGTGTCATGTTTATTAGTCACATCCCTGTCCTGTACAGTAGAGGAGTGAAGTGTCATGTTTATTAGTCACATCCCTGTCCTTACAGTAGAGGAGTGAAGTGTCATGTTTATTAGACACATCCCTGTCCTTACAGTAGAGGAGTGAAGTGTCATGTTTATTAGACACATCCCTGTCCTTACAGTTGAGGAGTGAAGTGTCATGTTTATTAGACACATCCCTGTCCTGACAGTAGAGGAGTGAAGTGTCATGTTTATTAGACACATCCCTGTCCTGTACAGTAGAGGAGTGAAGTGTCATGTTTATTAGTCACATCCCTGTCCTTACAGTAGAGGAGTGAAGTGTCATGTTTATTAGACACATCCCTGTCCTTACAGTAGAGGAGTGAAGTGTCATGTTTATTAGTCACATCCCTGTCCTGACAGTAGAGGAGTGAAGTGTCATGTTTATTAGTCACATCCCTGTCCTTACAGTAGAGGAGTGAAGTGTCATGTTTATTAGACACATCCCTGTCCTGACAGTAGAGGAGTGAAGTGTCATGTTTATTAGACACATCCCTGTCCTTACAGTAGAGGAGTGAAGTGTCATGTTTATTAGTCACATCCCTGTCCTTACAGTAGAGGAGTGAAGTGTCATGTTTATTAGACACATCCCTGTCCTTACAGTAGAGGAGTGAAGTGTCATGTTTATTAGTCACATCCCTGTCCTTACATTAGAGGAGTGAAGTGTCATGTTTATTAGTCACATCCCTGTCCTTACAGTAGAGGAGTGAAGTGTCATGTTTATTAGTCACATCCCTGTCCTTACAGTAGAGGAGTGAAGTGTCATGTTTATTAGTCACATCCCTGTCCTTACAGTAGAGGAGTGAAGTGTCATGTTTATTAGACACATCCCTGTCCTTACAGTAGAGGAGTGAAGTGTCATGTGTATTAGTCACATCCCTGTGCTTACAGTAGAGGAGTGAAGTGTCATGTTTATTAGACACATCCCTGTCCTACAGTAGAGGAGTGAAGTGTCATGTTTATTAGTCACATCCCTGTCCTTACAGTAGAGGAGTGAAGTGTCATGTTTATTAGACACATCCCTGTCCTGTACAGTAGAGGAGTGAAGTGTCATGTTTATTAGACACATCCCTGTCCTTACAGTAGAGGAGTGAAGTGTCATGTTTATTAGACACATCCCTGTCCTGTACAGTAGAGGAGTGAAGTGTCATGTTTATTAGACACATCCCTGTCCTTACAGTAGAGGAGTGAAGTGTCATGTTTATTAGACACATCCCTGTCCTTACAGTAGAGGAGTGAAGTGTCATGTTTATTAGACACATCCCTGTCCTGTACAGTGGAGGAGTGAAGTGTCATGTTTATTAGTCACATCCCTGTCCTGTACAGTAGAGGAGTGAAGTGTCATGTTTATTAGACACATCCCTGTCCTTACAGTAGAGGAGTGAAGTGTCATGTTTATTAGACACATCCCTGTCCTTACAGTAGAGGAGTAAGGTGTCATGTTTATTAGTCACATCCCTGTCCTTACCGTAGAGGAGTGAAGTGTCATGTTTATTAGTCACATCCCTGTCCTGACAGTAGAGGAGTGAAGTGTCATGTTTATTAGACACATCCCTGTGCTTACAGTAGAGGAGTGAAGTGTCATGTTTATTAGACACATCCCTGTGCTTACAGTAGAGGAGTGAAGTGTCATGTTTATTAGTCACATCCCTGTCCTTACAGTAGAGGAGTGAAGTGTCATGTTTATTAGTCACATCCCTGTCCTTACAGTAGAGGAGTGAAGTGTCATGTTTATTAGACACATCACTGTCCTTACAGTAGAGGAGTGAAGTGTCATGTTTATTAGTCACATCCCTGTGCTTACAGTAGAGGAGTGAAGTGTCATGTTTATTAGACACATCCTTGTCCTGTACAGTAGAGGAGTGAAGTGTCATGTTTATTAGTCACATCCCTGTCCTTACAGTAGAGGAGTGAAGTGTCATGTTTATTAGTCACATCCCTGTCCTTACAGTAGAGGAGTGAAGTGTCATGTTTATTAGTCACATCCCTGTCCTTACAGTAGACGAGTGAAGTGTCATGTTTATTAGTCACATCCCTGTCCTTACAGTAGAGTGAAGTGTCATGTTTATTAGTCACATCCCTGTCCTTACAGTAGAGGAGTGAAGCGTCATGTTTATTAGACACATCCCTGTCCTGTACAGTAGAGGAGTGAAGTGTCATGTTTATTAGTCACATCCCTGTCCTGACAGTAGAGGAGTGAAGTGTCATGTTTATTAGTCACATCCCTGTCCTTACAGTAGAGGAGTGAAGTGTCATGTTTATTAGACACATCCCTGTCCTTACAGTAGAGGAGTGAAGTGTCATGTTTATTAGTCACATCCCTGTCCTTACAGTAGAGGAGTGAAGTGTCATGTTTATTAGTCACATCCCTGTCCTTACAGTAGAGGAGTGAAGTGTCATGTTTATTAGACACATCCCTGTCCTTACAGTAGAGGAGTGAAGTGTCATGTGTATTAGTCACATCCCTGTGCTTACAGTAGAGGAGTGAAGTGTCATGTTTATTAGTCACATCCCTGTCCTTACAGTAGAGGAGTGAAGTGTCATGTTTATTAGTCACATCCCTGTCCTAACAGTAGAGGAGTGAAGTGTCATGTTTATTAGACACATCCATGTCCTGTACAGTAGAGGAGTGAAGTGTCATGTTTATTAGTCACATCCCTGTCCTGTACAGTAGAGGAGTGAAGTGTCATGTTTATTAGTCACATCCCTGTGCTTACAGTAGAGGAGTGAAGTGTCATGTTTATTAGTCACATCCCTGTCCTTACAGTAGAGGAGTGAAGTGTCATGTTTATTAGTCACATCCCTGTCCTTACAGTAGAGGAGTGAAGTGTCATGTTTATTAGACACATCCCTGTCCTTACAGTAGAGGAGTGAAGTGTCATGTTTATTAGACACATCCCTGTCCTGACAGTAGAGGAGTGAAGTGTCATGTTTATTAGTCACATCCCTGTCCTTACAGTAGAGGAGTGAAGTGTCATGTTTATTAGTCACATCCCTGTCCTTACAGTAGACGAGTGAAGTGTCATGTTTATTAGTCACATCCCTGTCCTTACAGTAGAGTGAAGTGTCATGTTTATTAGTCACATCCCTGTCCTTACAGTAGAGGAGTGAAGCGTCATGTTTATTAGACACATCCCTGTCCTGTACAGTAGAGGAGTGAAGTGTCATGTTTATTAGTCACATCCCTGTCCTGACAGTAGAGGAGTGAAGTGTCATGTTTATTAGTCACATCCCTGTCCTTACAGTAGAGGAGTGAAGTGTCATGTTTATTAGACACATCCCTGTCCTTACAGTAGAGGAGTGAAGTGTCATGTTTATTAGTCACATCCCTGTCCTTACAGTAGAGGAGTGAAGTGTCATGTTTATTAGTCACATCCCTGTCCTTACAGTAGAGGAGTGAAGTGTCATGTTTATTAGACACATCCCTGTCCTTACAGTAGAGGAGTGAAGTGTCATGTGTATTAGTCACATCCCTGTGCTTACAGTAGAGGAGTGAAGTGTCATGTTTATTAGTCACATCCCTGTCCTTACAGTAGAGGAGTGAAGTGTCATGTTTATTAGTCACATCCCTGTCCTAACAGTAGAGGAGTGAAGTGTCATGTTTATTAGACACATCCATGTCCTGTACAGTAGAGGAGTGAAGTGTCATGTTTATTAGTCACATCCCTGTCCTGTACAGTAGAGGAGTGAAGTGTCATGTTTATTAGTCACATCCCTGTGCTTACAGTAGAGGAGTGAAGTGTCATGTTTATTAGTCACATCCCTGTCCTTACAGTAGAGGAGTGAAGTGTCATGTTTATTAGTCACATCCCTGTCCTTACAGTAGAGGAGTGAAGTGTCATGTTTATTAGACACATCCCTGTCCTTACAGTAGAGGAGTGAAGTGTCATGTTTATTAGACACATCCCTGTCCTGACAGTAGAGGAGTGAAGTGTCATGTTTATTAGTCACATCCCTGTCCTTACAGTAGAGGAGTGAAGTGTCATGTTTATTAGTCACATCCCTGTCCTGTACAGTAGAGTGAAGTGTAATGTTTATTAGTCACATCCCTGTCCTTACAGTAGAGGAGTGAAGTGTCATGTTTATTAGTCACATCCCTGTCCTGTACAGTAGAGGAGTGAAGTGTCATGTTTATTAGTCACATCCCTGTGCTTACAGTAGAGGAGTGAAGTGTCATGTTTATTAGTCACATCCCTGTCCTGTACAGTAGATGAGTGAAGTGTCATGTTTATTAGTCACATCTCTGTCCTTACAGTAGAGGAGTGAAGTGTCATGTTTATTAGACACATCCCTGTCCTTACAGTAGAGGAGTGAAGTGTCATGTTTATTAGACACATCCCTGTCCTTACAGTAGAGGAGTGAAGTGTCATGTTTATTAGACACATCCCTGTCCTGAGAGTAGAGGAGTGAAGTGTCATGTTTATTAGACACATCCCTGTCCTGTACAGTAGAGGAGTGAAGTGTCATGTTTATTAGTCACATCCCTGTCCTTACAGTAGAGGAGTGAAGTGTCATGTTTATTAGACACATCCCTGTCCTTACAGTAGAGGAGTGAAGTGTCATGTTTATTAGTCACATCCCTGTCCTGACAGTAGAGGAGTGAAGTGTCATGTTTATTAGTCACATCCCTGTCCTTACAGTAGAGGAGTGAAGTGTCATGTTTATTAGACACATCCCTGTCCTTACAGTAGAGGAGTGAAGTGTCATGTTTATTAGTCACGTCCCTGTCCTTACAGTAGAGGAGTGAAGTGTCATGTTTATTAGTCACATCCCTGTCCTTACAGTAGAGGAGTGAAGTGTCATGTTTATTAGACACATCCCTGTCCTTACAGTAGAGGAGTGAAGTGTCATGTGTATTAGTCACATCCCTGTGCTTACAGTAGAGGAGTGAAGTGTCATGTTTATTAGTCACATCCCTGTCCTTACAGTAGAGGAGTGAAGTGTCATGTTTATTAGTCACATCCCTGTCCTTACAGTAGAGGAGTGAAGTGTCATGTTTATTAGACACATCCATGTCCTGTACAGTAGAGGAGTGAAGTGTCATGTTTATTAGTCACATCCCTGTCCTGTACAGTAGAGGAGTGAAGTGTCATGTTTATTAGTCACATCCCTGTGCTTACAGTAGAGGAGTGAAGTGTCATGTTTATTAGTCACATCCCTGTCCTTACAGTAGAGGAGTGAAGTGTCATGTTTATTAGTCACATCCCTGTCCTTACAGTAGAGGAGTGAAGTGTCATGTTTATTAGACACATCCCTGTCCTTACAGTAGAGGAGTGAAGTGTCATGTTTATTAGACACATCCCTGTCCTGACAGTAGAGGAGTGAAGTGTCATGTTTATTAGACACATCCCTGTCCTGACAGTAGAGGAGTGAAGTGTCATGTTTATTAGTCACATCCCTGTCCTGACAGTAGAGGAGTGAAGTGTCATGTTTATTAGTCACATCCCTGTCCTTACAGTAGAGGAGTGAAGTGTCATGTTTATTAGTCACATCCCTGTCCTGTACAGTAGAGGAGTGAAGTGTAATGTTTATTAGTCACATCCCTGTCCTTACAGTAGAGGAGTGAAGTGTCATGTTTATTAGTCACATCCCTGTCCTGTACAGTAGAGGAGTGAAGTGTCATGTTTATTAGTCACATCCCTGTGCTTACAGTAGAGGAGTGAAGTGTCATGTTTATTAGTCACATCCCTGTCCTGTACAGTAGAGGAGTGAAGTGTCATGTTTATTAGTCACATCCCTGTCCTTACAGTAGAGGAGTGAAGTGTCATGTTTATTAAACACATCCCTGTCCTTACAGTAGAGGAGTGAAGTGTCATGTTTATTAGACACATCCCTGTCCTTACAGTAGAGGAGTGAAGTGTCATGTTTATTAGACACATCCCTGTCCTTATAGTAGAGGAGTGAAGTGTCATGTTTATAAGTCACATCCCTGTCCTTACAGTAGAGGAGTGAAGTGTCATGTTTATTAGACACATCCCTGTCCTGACAGTAGAGGAGTGAAGTGTCATGTTTATTAGACACATCCCTGTCCTGTACAGTAGAGGAGTGAAGTGTCATGTTTATTAGTCACATCCCTGGCTTTACAGTAGAGGAGTGAAGTGTCATGTTTATTAGACACATCCCTGTCCTTACAGTAGAGGAGTGAAGTGTCATGTTTATTAGACATATCCCTGTCCTGACAGTAGAGGAGTGAAGTGTCATGTTTATTAGACACATCCCTGTCCTTACAGTAGAGGAGTGAAGTGTCATGTTTATTAGTCACATCCCTGTCCTTACAGTAGAGGAGTGAAGTGTCATGTTTATTAGACACATCCCTGTCCTTACAGTAGAGGAGTGAAGTGTCATGTTTATTAGTCACATCCCTGTCCTTACATTAGAGGAGTGAAGTGTCATGTTTATTAGTCACATCCCTGTCCTTACAGTAGAGGAGTGAAGTGTCATGTTTATTAGTCACATCCCTGTCCTTACAGTAGAGGAGTGAAGTGTCATGTTTATTAGTCACATCCCTGTCCTTACAGTAGAGGAGTGAAGTGTCATGTTTATTAGACACATCCCTGTCCTTACAGTAGAGGAGTGAAGTGTCATGTTTATTAGACACATCCCTGTCCTACAGTAGAGGAGTGAAGTGTCATGTGTATTAGTCACATCCCTGTCCTTACAGTAGAGGAGTGAAGTGTCATGTTTATTAGTCACATCCCTGTCCTTACAGTAGAGGAGTGAAGTGTCATGTTTATTAGACACATCCCTGTCCTTACAGTAGAGGAGTGAAGTGTCATGTTTATTAGACACATCCCTGTCCTGTACAGTAGAGGAGTGAAGTGTCATGTTTATTAGACACATCCCTGTCCTTACAGTAGAGGAGTGAAGTGTCATGTTTATTAGACACATCCCTGTCCTGTACAGTAGAGGAGTGAAGTGTCATGTTTATTAGACACATCCCTGTCCTTACAGTAGAGGAGTGAAGTGTCATGTTTATTAGACACATCCCTGTCCTTACAGTAGAGGAGTGAAGTGTCATGTTTATTAGACACATCCCTGTCCTTACAGTAGAGGAGTGAAGTGTCATGTTTATTAGTCACATCCCTGTCCTGTACAGTAGAGGAGTGAAGTGTCATGTTTATTAGACACATCCCTGTCTTGTACAGTAGAGGAGTGAAGTGTCATGTTTATTAGTCACATCCCTGTCCTGTACAGTAGAGGAGTGAAGTGTCATGTTTATTAGACACATCCCTGTCTTGTACAGTAGAGGAGTGAAGTGTCATGTTTATTAGTCACATCCCTGTCCTGTACAGTAGAGGAGTGAAGTGTCATGTTTATTAGACACATCCCTGTCCTGTACAGTAGAGGAGTGAAGTGTCATGTTTATTAGTCACATCCCTGTCCTTACAGTAGAGGAGTAAAGTGTCATGTTTATTAGACACATCCCTGTCCTGACAGTAGAGGAGTGAAGTGTCATGTTTATTAGACACATCCCTGTCCTGTACAGTAGAGGAGTGAAGTGTCATGTTTATTAGTCACATCCCTGGCTTTACAGTAGAGGAGTGAAGTGTCATGTTTATTAGACACATCCCTGTCCTTACAGTAGAGGAGTGAAGTGTCATGTTTATTAGACATATCCCTGTCCTGACAGTAGAGGAGTGAAGTGTCATGTTTATTAGACACATCCCTGTCCTTACAGTAGAGGAGTGAAGTGTCATGTTTATTAGTCACATCCCTGTCCTTACAGTAGAGGAGTGAAGTGTCATGTTTATTAGACACATCCCTGTCCTTACAGTAGAGGAGTGAAGTGTCATGTTTATTAGTCACATCCCTGTCCTTACATTAGAGGAGTGAAGTGTCATGTTTATTAGTCACATCCCTGTCCTTACAGTAGAGGAGTGAAGTGTCATGTTTATTAGTCACATCCCTGTCCTTACAGTAGAGGAGTGAAGTGTCATGTTTATTAGTCACATCCCTGTCCTTACAGTAGAGGAGTGAAGTGTCATGTTTATTAGACACATCCCTGTCCTTACAGTAGAGGAGTGAAGTGTCATGTTTATTAGACACATCCCTGTCCTACAGTAGAGGAGTGAAGTGTCATGTGTATTAGTCACATCCCTGTCCTTACAGTAGAGGAGTGAAGTGTCATGTTTATTAGTCACATCCCTGTCCTTACAGTAGAGGAGTGAAGTGTCATGTTTATTAGACACATCCCTGTCCTTACAGTAGAGGAGTGAAGTGTCATGTTTATTAGACACATCCCTGTCCTGTACAGTAGAGGAGTGAAGTGTCATGTTTATTAGACACATCCCTGTCCTTACAGTAGAGGAGTGAAGTGTCATGTTTATTAGACACATCCCTGTCCTGTACAGTAGAGGAGTGAAGTGTCATGTTTATTAGACACATCCCTGTCCTTACAGTAGAGGAGTGAAGTGTCATGTTTATTAGACACATCCCTGTCCTTACAGTAGAGGAGTGAAGTGTCATGTTTATTAGACACATCCCTGTCCTTACAGTAGAGGAGTGAAGTGTCATGTTTATTAGTCACATCCCTGTCCTGTACAGTAGAGGAGTGAAGTGTCATGTTTATTAGACACATCCCTGTCTTGTACAGTAGAGGAGTGAAGTGTCATGTTTATTAGTCACATCCCTGTCCTGTACAGTAGAGGAGTGAAGTGTCATGTTTATTAGACACATCCCTGTCTTGTACAGTAGAGGAGTGAAGTGTCATGTTTATTAGTCACATCCCTGTCCTGTACAGTAGAGGAGTGAAGTGTCATGTTTATTAGACACATCCCTGTCCTGTACAGTAGAGGAGTGAAGTGTCATGTTTATTAGTCACATCCCTGTCCTTACAGTAGAGGAGTAAAGTGTCATGTTTATTAGACACATCCCTGTCCTTACAGTAGAGGAGTGAAGTGTCATGTTTATTAGACACATCCCTGTCCTGACAGTAGAGGAGTGAAGTGTCATGTTTATTAGACACATCCCTGTCCTTACAGTAGAGGAGTGAAGTGTCATGTTTATTAGTCACATCCCTGTCCTTACAGTAGAGGAGTGAAGTGTCATGTTTATTAGACACATCCCTGTCCTTACAGTAGAGGAGTGAAGTGTCATGTTTATTAGTCACATCCCTGTCCTTACATTAGAGGAGTGAAGTGTCATGTTTATTAGTCACATCCCTGTCCTTACAGTAGAGGAGTGAAGTGTCATGTTTATTAGTCACATCCCTGTCCTTACAGTAGAGGAGTGAAGTGTCATGTTTATTAGTCACATCCCTGTCCTTACAGTAGAGGAGTGAAGTGTCATGTTTATTAGACACATCCCTGTCCTTACAGTAGAGGAGTGAAGTGTCATGTGTATTAGTCACATCCCTGTGCTTACAGTAGAGGAGTGAAGTGTCATGTTTATTAGACACATCCCTGTCCTACAGTAGAGGAGTGAAGTGTCATGTGTATTAGTCACATCCCTGTCCTTACAGTAGAGGAGTGAAGTGTCATGTTTATTAGTCACATCCCTGTCCTTACAGTAGAGGAGTGAAGTGTCATGTTTATTAGACACATCCCTGTCCTTACAGTAGAGGAGTGAAGTGTCATGTTTATTAGACACATCCCTGTCCTGTACAGTAGAGGAGTGAAGTGTCATGTTTATTAGACACATCCCTGTCCTTACAGTAGAGGAGTGAAGTGTCATGTTTATTAGACACGTCCCTGTCCTGTACAGTAGAGGAGTGAAGTGTCATGTTTATTAAACACATCCCTGTCCTTACAGTAGAGGAGTGAAGTGTCATGTTTATTAGACACATCCCTGTCCTTACAGTAGAGGAGTGAAGTGTCATGTTTATTAGACACATCCCTGTCCTTACAGTAGAGGAGTGAAGTGTCATGTTTATTAGTCACATCCCTGTCCTGTACAGTAGAGGAGTGAAGTGTCATGTTTATTAGACACATCCCTGTCTTGTACAGTAGAGGAGTGAAGTGTCATGTTTATTAGTCACATCCCTGTCCTGTACAGTAGAGGAGTGAAGTGTCATGTTTATTAGACACATCCCTGTCCTTACAGTAGAGGAGTGAAGTGTCATGTTTATTAGACACATCCCTGTCCTTACAGTAGAGGAGTGAGGTGTCATGTTTATTAGTCACATCCCTGTCCTTACCGTAGAGGAGTGAAGTGTCATGTTTATTAGTCACATCCCTGTCCTGACAGTAGAGGAGTGAAGTGTCATGTTTATTAGACACATCCCTGTCCTTACAGTAGAGGAGTGAAGTGTCATGTTTATTAGACACATCCCTGTGCTTACAGTAGAGGAGTGAAGTGTCATGTTTATTAGTCACATCCCTGTCCTTACAGTAGAGGAGTGAAGTGTCATGTTTATTAGTCACATCCCTGTCCTTACAGTAGAGGAGTGAAGTGTCATGTTTATTAGACACATCACTGTCCTTACAGTAGAGGAGTGAAGTGTCATGTTTATTAGTCACATCCCTGTGCTTACAGTAGAGGAGTGAAGTGTCATGTTTATTAGACACATCCTTGTCCTGTACAGTAGAGGAGTGAAGTGTCATGTTTATTAGTCACATCCCTGTCCTTACAGTAGAGGAGTGAAGTGTCAGGTTTATTAGTCACATCCCTGTCCTTACAGTAGAGGAGTGAAGTGTCATGTTTATTAGTCACATCCCTGTCCTTACAGTAGAGGAGTGAAGTGTCATGTTTATTAGTCACATCCCTGTCCTTACAGTAGACGAGTGAAGTGTCATGTTTATTAGTCACATCCCTGTCCTGACAGTAGAGGAGTGAAGTGTCATGTTTATTAGACACATCCCTGTCCTGACAGTAGAGGAGTGAAGTGTCATGTTTATTAGTCACATCCCTGTCCTTACAGTAGAGGAGTGAAGTGTCATGTTTATTAGACACATCCCTGTCCTGACAGTAGAGGAGTGAAGTGTCATGTTTATTAGTCACATCCCTGTCCTTACAGTAGAGGAGTGAAGTGTCATGTTTATTAGTCACATCCCTGTCCTTACAGTAGAGGAGTGAAGTGTCATGTTTATTAGACACATCCCTGTCCTTACAGTAGAGGAGTGAAGTGTCATGTTTATTAGTCACATCCCTGTCCTTACAGTAGAAGAGTGAAGTGTCATGTTTATTAGACAGATCCCTGTCCTGACAGTAGAGGAGTGAAGTGTCATGTTTATTAGTCACATCCCTGTCCTTACAGTAGAGGAGTGAAGTGTCATGTTTATTAGTCACATCCCTGTTCTTACAGTAGAGGAGTGAAGTGTCATGTTTATTAGACACATCCCTGTCCTTACAGTAGAGGAGTGAAGTGTCATGTTTATTAGTCACATCCCTGTCCTTACAGTAGAGGAGTGAGGTGTCATGTTTATTAGTCACATCCCTGTCCTTATAGTAGAGGAGTGAAGTGTCATGTTTATTAGACACATCACTGTCCTTACAGTAGAGGAGTGAAGTGTCATGTTTATTAGTCACATCCCTGTCCTTACAGTAGAGGAGTGAAGTGTCATGTTTATTAGTCACATCCCTGTCCTGTACAGTAGAGGAGTGAAGTGTCATGTTTATTAGACACATCCCTGTCTTGTACAGTAGAGGAGTGAAGTGTCATGTTTATTAGACACATCCCTGTCCTTACAGTAGAGGAGTGAAGTGTCATGTTTATTAGACACATCCCTGTCCTGTACAGTAGAGGAGTGAAGTGTCATGTTTATTAGACACATCCCTGTCCTTACAGTAGAGGAGTGAAGTGTCATGTTTATTAGACACATCCCTGTCCTTACAGTAGAGGAGTGAAGTGTCATGTTTATTAGACACATCCCTGTCCTTACAGTAGAGGAGTGAAGTGTCATGTTTATTAGTCACATCCCTGTCCTGTACAGTAGAGGAGTGAAGTGTCATGTTTATTAGACACATCCCTGTCTTGTACAGTAGAGGAGTGAAGTGTCATGTTTATTAGTCACATCCCTGTCCTGTACAGTAGAGGAGTGAAGTGTCATGTTTATTAGACACATCCCTGTCTTGTACAGTAGAGGAGTGAAGTGTCATGTTTATTAGTCACATCCCTGTCCTGTACAGTAGAGGAGTGAAGTGTCATGTTTATTAGACACATCCCTGTCCTGTACAGTAGAGGAGTGAAGTGTCATGTTTATTAGTCACATCCCTGTCCTTACAGTAGAGGAGTAAAGTGTCATGTTTATTAGACACATCCCTGTCCTTACAGTAGAGGAGTGAAGTGTCATGTTTATTAGACACATCCCTGTCCTGACAGTAGAGGAGTGAAGTGTCATGTTTATTAGACACATCCCTGTCCTTACAGTAGAGGAGTGAAGTGTCATGTTTATTAGTCACATCCCTGTCCTTACAGTAGAGGAGTGAAGTGTCATGTTTATTAGACACATCCCTGTCCTTACAGTAGAGGAGTGAAGTGTCATGTTTATTAGTCACATCCCTGTCCTTACATTAGAGGAGTGAAGTGTCATGTTTATTAGTCACATCCCTGTCCTTACAGTAGAGGAGTGAAGTGTCATGTTTATTAGTCACATCCCTGTCCTTACAGTAGAGGAGTGAAGTGTCATGTTTATTAGTCACATCCCTGTCCTGTACAGTAGAGGAGTGAAGTGTCATGTTTATTAGACACATCCCTGTCCTGTACAGTAGAGGAGTGAAGTGTCATGTTTATTAGTCACATCCCTGTCCTTACAGTAGAGGAGTAAAGTGTCATGTTTATTAGACACATCCCTGTCCTTACAGTAGAGGAGTGAAGTGTCATGTTTATTAGACACATCCCTGTCCTGACAGTAGAGGAGTGAAGTGTCATGTTTATTAGACACATCCCTGTCCTTACAGTAGAGGAGTGAAGTGTCATGTTTATTAGTCACATCCCTGTCCTTACAGTAGAGGAGTGAAGTGTCATGTTTATTAGACACATCCCTGTCCTTACAGTAGAGGAGTGAAGTGTCATGTTTATTAGTCACATCCCTGTCCTTACATTAGAGGAGTGAAGTGTCATGTTTATTAGTCACATCCCTGTCCTTACAGTAGAGGAGTGAAGTGTCATGTTTATTAGTCACATCCCTGTCCTTACAGTAGAGGAGTGAAGTGTCATGTTTATTAGTCACATCCCTGTCCTTACAGTAGAGGAGTGAAGTGTCATGTTTATTAGACACATCCCTGTCCTTACAGTAGAGGAGTGAAGTGTCATGTGTATTAGTCACATCCCTGTGCTTACAGTAGAGGAGTGAAGTGTCATGTTTATTAGACACATCCCTGTCCTACAGTAGAGGAGTGAAGTGTCATGTGTATTAGTCACATCCCTGTCCTTACAGTAGAGGAGTGAAGTGTCATGTTTATTAGTCACATCCCTGTCCTTACAGTAGAGGAGTGAAGTGTCATGTTTATTAGACACATCCCTGTCCTTACAGTAGAGGAGTGAAGTGTCATGTTTATTAGACACATCCCTGTCCTGTACAGTAGAGGAGTGAAGTGTCATGTTTATTAGACACATCCCTGTCCTTACAGTAGAGGAGTGAAGTGTCATGTTTATTAGACACGTCCCTGTCCTGTACAGTAGAGGAGTGAAGTGTCATGTTTATTAAACACATCCCTGTCCTTACAGTAGAGGAGTGAAGTGTCATGTTTATTAGACACATCCCTGTCCTTACAGTAGAGGAGTGAAGTGTCATGTTTATTAGACACATCCCTGTCCTTACAGTAGAGGAGTGAAGTGTCATGTTTATTAGTCACATCCCTGTCCTGTACAGTAGAGGAGTGAAGTGTCATGTTTATTAGACACATCCCTGTCTTGTACAGTAGAGGAGTGAAGTGTCATGTTTATTAGTCACATCCCTGTCCTGTACAGTAGAGGAGTGAAGTGTCATGTTTATTAGACACATCCCTGTCCTTACAGTAGAGGAGTGAAGTGTCATGTTTATTAGACACATCCCTGTCCTTACAGTAGAGGAGTGAGGTGTCATGTTTATTAGTCACATCCCTGTCCTTACCGTAGAGGAGTGAAGTGTCATGTTTATTAGTCACATCCCTGTCCTGACAGTAGAGGAGTGAAGTGTCATGTTTATTAGACACATCCCTGTCCTTACAGTAGAGGAGTGAAGTGTCATGTTTATTAGACACATCCCTGTGCTTACAGTAGAGGAGTGAAGTGTCATGTTTATTAGTCACATCCCTGTCCTTACAGTAGAGGAGTGAAGTGTCATGTTTATTAGTCACATCCCTGTCCTTACAGTAGAGGAGTGAAGTGTCATGTTTATTAGACACATCACTGTCCTTACAGTAGAGGAGTGAAGTGTCATGTTTATTAGTCACATCCCTGTGCTTACAGTAGAGGAGTGAAGTGTCATGTTTATTAGACACATCCTTGTCCTGTACAGTAGAGGAGTGAAGTGTCATGTTTATTAGTCACATCCCTGTCCTTACAGTAGAGGAGTGAAGTGTCAGGTTTATTAGTCACATCCCTGTCCTTACAGTAGAGGAGTGAAGTGTCATGTTTATTAGTCACATCCCTGTCCTTACAGTAGAGGAGTGAAGTGTCATGTTTATTAGTCACATCCCTGTCCTTACAGTAGACGAGTGAAGTGTCATGTTTATTAGTCACATCCCTGTCCTGACAGTAGAGGAGTGAAGTGTCATGTTTATTAGACACATCCCTGTCCTGACAGTAGAGGAGTGAAGTGTCATGTTTATTAGTCACATCCCTGTCCTTACAGTAGAGGAGTGAAGTGTCATGTTTATTAGACACATCCCTGTCCTGACAGTAGAGGAGTGAAGTGTCATGTTTATTAGTCACATCCCTGTCCTTACAGTAGAGGAGTGAAGTGTCATGTTTATTAGTCACATCCCTGTCCTTACAGTAGAGGAGTGAAGTGTCATGTTTATTAGACACATCCCTGTCCTTACAGTAGAGGAGTGAAGTGTCATGTTTATTAGACAGATCCCTGTCCTGACAGTAGAGGAGTGAAGTGTCATGTTTATTAGTCACATCCCTGTCCTTACAGTAGAGGAGTGAAGTGTCATGTTTATTAGTCACATCCCTGTTCTTACAGTAGAGGAGTGAAGTGTCATGTTTATTAGACACATCCCTGTCCTTACAGTAGAGGAGTGAAGTGTCATGTTTATTAGTCACATCCCTGTCCTTACAGTAGAGGAGTGAAGTGTCATGTTTATTAGACACATCCCTGTCCTTACAGTAGAGGAGTGAAGTGTCATGTTTATTAGACACATCCCTGTCCTTACAGTAGAGGAGTGAAGTGTCATGTTTATTAGTCACATCCCTGTCCTTACAGTAGAGGAGTGAGGTGTCATGTTTATTAGTCACATCCCTGTCCTTATAGTAGAGGAGTGAAGTGTCATGTTTATTAGACACATCACTGTCCTTACAGTAGAGGAGTGAAGTGTCATGTTTATTAGTCACATCCCTGTCCTTACAGTAGAGGAGTGAAGTGTCATGTTTATTAGTCACATCCCTGTGCTTACAGTAGACGAGTGAAGTGTCATGTTTATTAGTCACATCCCTGTCCTTACAGTAGAGGAGTGAAGTGTCATGTTTATTAGTCACATCCCTGTCCTTACAGTAGAGGAGTGAAGTGTCATGTTTATTAGACACATCCCTGTCCTTACAGTAGAGGAGTGAAGTGTCATGTTTATTAGTCACATCCCTGTCCTTACAGTAGAGTGAAGTGTCATGTTTATTAGTCACATCCCTGTCCTTACAGTAGAGGAGTGAAGTGTCATGTTTATTAGACACATCCCTGTCCTGTACAGTAGAGGAGTGAAGTGTCATGTTTATTAGTCACATCCCTGTCCTGACAGTAGAGGAGTGAAGTGTCATGTTTATTAGTCACATCCCTGTCCTTACAGTAGAGGAGTGAAGTGTCATGTTTATTAGACACATCCCTGTCCTTACAGTAGAGGAGTGAAGTGTCATGTTTATTAGTCACATCCCTGTCCTTACAGTAGAGGAGTGAAGTGTCATGTTTATTAGTCACATCCCTGTCCTTACAGTAGAGGAGTGAAGTGTCATGTTTATTAGTCACATCCCTGTGCTTACAGTAGAGGAGTGAAGTGTCATGTGTATTAGTCACATCCCTGTCCTTACAGTAGAGGAGTGAAGTGTCATGTTTATTAGTCACATCCCTGTCCTTACAGTAGAGGAGTGAAGTGTCATGTTTATTAGACACATCCATGTCCTGTACAGTAGAGGAGTGAAGTGTCATGTTTATTAGTCACATCCCTGTCCTGTACAGTAGAGGAGTGAAGTGTCATGTTTATTAGTCACATCCCTGTGCTTACAGTAGAGGAGTGAAGTGTCATGTTTATTAGTCACATCCCTGTCCTTACAGTAGAGGAGTGAAGTGTCATGTTTATTAGTCACATCCCTGTCCTTACAGTAGAGGAGTGAAGTGTCATGTTTATTAGTCACATCCCTGTCCTTACAGTAGAGGAGTGAAGTGTCATGTTTATTAGACACATCCCTGTCCTTACAGTAGAGGAGTGAAGTGTCATGTTTATTAGACACATCCCTGTCCTTACAGTAGAGGAGTGAAGTGTCATGTTTATTAGACACATCCCTGTCCTGACAGTAGAGGAGTGAAGTGTCATGTTTATTAGACACATCCCTGTCCTGTACAGTAGAGGAGTGAAGTGTCAGGTTTATTAGTCACATCCCTGTCCTTACAGTAGAGGAGTGAAGTGTCATGTTTATTAGACACATCCCTGTCCTTACAGTAGAGGAGTGAAGTGTCATGTTTATTAGTCACATCCCTGTCCTGACAGTAGAGGAGTGAAGTGTCATGTTTATTAGTCACATCCCTGTCCTTACAGTAGAGGAGTGAAGTGTCATGTTTATTAGACACATCCCTGTCCTTACAGTAGAGGAGTGAAGTGTCATGTTTATTAGTCACATCCCTGTCCTTACAGTAGAGGAGTGAAGTGTCATGTTTATTAGTCACATCCCTGTCCTTACAGTAGAGGAGTGAAGTGTCATGTTTATTAGACACATCCCTGTCCTTACAGTAGAGGAGTGAAGTGTCATGTGTATTAGTCACATCCCTGTGCTTACAGTAGAGGAGTGAAGTGTCATGTTTATTAGTCACATCCCTGTACTTACAGTAGAGGAGTGAAGTGTCATGTTTATTAGTCACATCCCTGTCCTTACAGTAGAGGAGTGAAGTGTCATGTTTATTAGACACATCCATGTCCTGTACAGTAGAGGAGTGAAGTGTCATGTTTATTAGTCACATCCCTGTCCTGTACAGTAGAGGAGTGAAGTGTCATGTTTATTAGTCACATCCCTGTGCTTACAGTAGAGGAGTGAAGTGTCATGTTTATTAGTCACATCCCTGTCCTTACAGTAGAGGAGTGAAGTGTCATGTTTATTAGTCACATCCCTGTCCTTACAGTAGAGGAGTGAAGTGTCATGTTTATTAGACACATCCCTGTCCTTACAGTAGAGGAGTGAAGTGTCATGTTTATTAGACACATCCCTGTCCTGACAGTAGAGGAGTGAAGTGTCATGTTTATTAGTCACATCCCTGTCCTTACAGTAGAGGAGTGAAGTGTCATGTTTATTAGTCAAATCCCTGTCCTGTACAGTAGAGGAGTGAAGTGTAATGTTTATTAGTCACATCCCTGTCCTTACAGTAGAGGAGTGAAGTGTCATGTTTATTAGTCACATCCCTGTCCTGTACAGTAGAGGAGTGAAGTGTCATGTTTATTAGTCACATCCCTGTGCTTACAGTAGAGGAGTGAAGTGTCATGTTTATTAGTCACATCCCTGTCCTGTACAGTAGAGGAGTGAAGTGTCATGTTTATTAGTCACATCCCTGTCCTTACAGTAGAGGAGTGAAGTGTCATGTTTATTAGACACATCCCTGTCCTTACAGTAGAGGAGTGAAGTGTCATGTTTATTAGACACATCCCTGTCCTTACAGTAGAGGAGTGAAGTGTCATGTTTATTAGACACATCCCTGTCCTGACAGTAGAGGAGTGAAGTGTCATGTTTATTAGACACATCCCTGTCCTGTACAGTAGAGGAGTGAAGTGTCATGTTTATTAGTCACATCCCTGTCCTTACAGTAGAGGAGTGAAGTGTCATGTTTATTAGACACATCCATGTCCTTACAGTAGAGGAGTGAAGTGTCATGTTTATTAGTCACATCCCTGTCCTGACAGTAGAGGAGTGAAGTGTCATGTTTATTAGTCACATCCCTGTCCTTACAGTAGAGGAGTGAAGTGTCATGTTTATTAGACACATCCCTGTCCTGACAGTAGAGGAGTGAAGTGTCATGTTTATTAGACACATCCCTGTCCTTACAGTAGAGGAGTGAAGTGTCATGTTTATTAGACACATCCCTGTCCTGACAGTAGAGGAGTGAAGTGTCATGTTTATTAGTCACATCCCTGTCCTTACAGTAGAGGAGTGAAGTGTCATGTTTATTAGTCACATCCCTGTCCTGTACAGTAGAGGAGTGAAGTGTAATGTTTATTAGTCACATCCCTGTCCTTACAGTAGAGGAGTGAAGTGTCATGTTTATTAGTCACATCCCTGTCCTGTACAGTAGAGGAGTGAAGTGTCATGTTTATTAGTCACATCCCTGTGCTTACAGTAGAGGAGTGAAGTGTCATGTTTATTAGTCACATCCCTGTCCTGTACAGTAGAGGAGTGAAGTGTCATGTTTATTAGTCACATCCCTGTCCTTACAGTAGAGGAGTGAAGTGTCATGTTTATTAGACACATCCCTGTCCTTACAGTAGAGGAGTGAAGTGTCATGTTTATTAGACACATCCCTGTCCTGACAGTAGAGGAGTGAAGTGTCATGTTTATTAGACACATCCCTGTCCTGACAGTAGAGGAGTGAAGTGTCATGTTTATTAGACACATCCCTGTCCTGTACAGTAGAGGAGTGAAGTGTCATGTTTATTAGTCACATCCCTGTCCTTACAGTAGAGGAGTGAAGTGTCATGTTTATTAGACACATCCATGTCCTTACAGTAGAGGAGTGACGTGTCATGTTTATTAGTCACATCCCTGTCCTGACAGTAGAGGAGTGAAGTGTCATGTTTATTAGTCACATCCCTGTCCTTACAGTAGAGGAGTGAAGTGTCATGTTTATTAGACACATCCCTGTCCTGACAGTAGAGGAGTGAAGTGTCATGTTTATTAGACACATCCCTGTCCTTACAGTAGAGGAGTGAAGTGTCATGTTTATTAGTCACATCCCTGTCCTTACAGTAGAGGAGTGAAGTGTCATGTTTATTAGACACATCCCTGTCCTTACAGTAGAGGAGTGAAGTGTCATGTTTATTAGTCACATCCCTGTCCTTACATTAGAGGAGTGAAGTGTCATGTTTATTAGTCACATCCCTGTCCTTACAGTAGAGGAGTGAAGTGTCATGTTTATTAGTCACATCCCTGTCCTTACAGTAGAGGAGTGAAGTGTCATGTTTATTAGTCACATCCCTGTCCTTACAGTAGAGGAGTGAAGTGTCATGTTTATTAGACACATCCCTGTCCTTACAGTAGAGGAGTGAAGTGTCATGTGTATTAGTCACATCCCTGTGCTTACAGTAGAGGAGTGAAGTGTCATGTTTATTAGACACATCCCTGTCCTACAGTAGAGGAGTGAAGTGTCATGTGTATTAGTCACATCCCTGTCCTTACAGTAGAGGAGTGAAGTGTCATGTTTATTAGTCACATCCCTGTCCTTACAGTAGAGGAGTGAAGTGTCATGTTTATTAGACACATCCCTGTCCTTACAGTAGAGGAGTGAAGTGTCATGTTTATTAGACACATCCCTGTCCTGTACAGTAGAGGAGTGAAGTGTCATGTTTATTAGACACATCCCTGTCCTTACAGTAGAGGAGTGAAGTGTCATGTTTATTAGACACATCCCTGTCCTGTACAGTAGAGGAGTGAAGTGTCATGTTTATTAGACACATCCCTGTCCTTACAGTAGAGGAGTGAAGTGTCATGTTTATTAGACACATCCCTGTCCTTACAGTAGAGGAGTGAAGTGTCATGTTTATTAGACACATCCCTGTCCTTACAGTAGAGGAGTGAAGTGTCATGTTTATTAGTCACATCCCTGTCCTGTACAGTAGAGGAGTGAAGTGTCATGTTTATTAGACACATCCCTGTCTTGTACAGTAGAGGAGTGAAGTGTCATGTTTATTAGTCACATCCCTGTCCTGTACAGTAGAGGAGTGAAGTGTCATGTTTATTAGACACATCCCTGTCCTTACAGTAGAGGAGTGAAGTGTCATGTTTATTAGACACATCCCTGTCCTTACAGTAGAGGAGTGAAGTGTCATGTTTATTAGTCACATCCCTGTCCTGACAGTAGAGGAGTGAAGTGTCATGTTTATTAGACACATCCCTGTCCTGACAGTAGAGGAGTGAAGTGTCATGTTTATTAGACACATCCCTGTGCTTACAGTAGAGGAGTGAAGTGTCATGTTTATTAGTCACATCCCTGTCCTTACAGTAGAGGAGTGAAGTGTCATGTTTATTAGTCACATCCCTGTCCTTACAGTAGAGGAGTGAAGTGTCATGTTTATTAGACACATCACTGTCCTTACAGTAGAGGAGTGAAGTGTCATGTTTATTAGTCACATCCCTGTGCTTACAGTAGAGGAGTGAAGTGTCATGTTTATTAGACACATCCTTGTCTTGTACAGTAGAGGAGTGAAGTGTCATGTTTATTAGTCACATCCCTGTCCTGTACAGTAGAGGAGTGAAGTGTCATGTTTATTAGACACATCCCTGTCCTTACAGTAGAGGAGTGAAGTGTCATGTTTATTAGACACATCCCTGTCCTTACAGTAGAGGAGTGAAGTGTCATGTTTATTAGTCACATCCCTGTACTTACAGTAGAGGAGTGAAGTGTCATGTTTATTAGTCACATCCCTGTCCTTACAGTAGAGGAGTGAAGTGTCATGTTTATTAGACACATCCCTGTCCTTACAGTAGAAGAGTGAAGTGTCATGTTTATTAGACAGATCCCTGTCCTGACAGTAGAGGAGTGAAGTGTCATGTTTATTAGTCACATCCCTGTCCTTACAGTAGAGGAGTGAAGTGTCATGTTTATTAGTCACATCCCTGTTCTTACAGTAGAGGAGTGAAGTGTCATGTTTATTAGACACATCCCTGTCCTTACAGTAGAGGAGTGAAGTGTCATGTTTATTAGTCACATCCCTGTCCTTACAGTAGAGGAGTGAGGTGTCATGCTTATTAGTCACATCCCTGTCCTTATAATAGAGGAGTGAAGTGTCATGTTTATTAGACACATCCCTGTCCTTACAGTAGAGGAGTGAAGTGTCATGTTTATTAGACACATCACTGTCCTTACAGTAGAGGAGTGAAGTGTCATGTTTATTAGTCACATCCCTGTCCTTACAGTAGAGGAGTGAAGTGTCATGTTTATTAGTCACATCCCTGTGCTTACAGTAGACGAGTGAAGTGTCATGTTTATTAGTCACATCCCTGTCCTTACAGTAGAGGAGTGAAGTGTCATGTTTATTAGTCACATCCCTGTCCTTACAGTAGAGGAGTGAAGTGTCATGTTTATTAGACACATCCCTGTCCTTACAGTAGAGGAGTGAAGTGTCATGTTTATTAGTCACATCCCTGTCCTTACAGTAGAGTGAAGTGTCATGTGTATTAGTCACATCCCTGTCCTTACAGTAGAGGAGTGAAGTGTCATGTTTATTAGACACATCCCTGTCCTGTACAGTAGAGGAGTGAAGTGTCATGTTTATTAGTCACATCCCTGTCCTGACAGTAGAGTAGTGAAGTGTCATGTTTATTAGTCACATCCCTGTCCTTACAGTAGAGGAGTGAAGTGTCATGTTTATTAGACACATCCCTGTCCTTACAGTAGAGGAGTGAAGTGTCATGTTTATTAGTCACATCCCTGTACTTACAGTAGAGGAGTGAAGTGTCATGTTTATTAGTCACATCCCTGTCCTTACAGTAGAGGAGTGAAGTGTCATGTTTATTAGACACATCCCTGTCCTTACAGTAGAAGAGTGAAGTGTCATGTTTATTAGACAGATCCCTGTCCTGACAGTAGAGGAGTGAAGTGTCATGTTTATTAGTCACATCCCTGTCCTTACAGTAGAGGAGTGAAGTGTCATGTTTATTAGTCACATCCCTGTTCTTACAGTAGAGGAGTGAAGTGTCATGTTTATTAGACACATCCCTGTCCTTACAGTAGAGGAGTGAAGTGTCATGTTTATTAGTCACATCCCTGTCCTTACAGTAGAGGAGTGAGGTGTCATGTTTATTAGTCACATCCCTGTCCTTATAGTAGAGGAGTGAAGTGTCATGTTTATTAGACACATCCCTGTCCTTACAGTAGAGGAGTGAAGTGTCATGTTTATTAGACACATCACTGTCCTTACAGTAGAGGAGTGAAGTGTCATGTTTATTAGTCACATCCCTGTCCTTACAGTAGAGGAGTGAAGTGTCATGTTTATTAGTCACATCCCTGTGCTTACAGTAGACGAGTGAAGTGTCATGTTTATTAGTCACATCCCTGTCCTTACAGTAGAGGAGTGAAGTGTCATGTTTATTAGTCACATCCCTGTTCTTACAGTAGAGGAGTGAAGTGTCATGTTTATTAGACACATCCCTGTCCTTACAGTAGAGGAGTGAAGTGTCATGTTTATTAGTCACATCCCTGTCCTTACAGTAGAGGAGTGAGGTGTCATGCTTATTAGTCACATCCCTGTCCTTATAATAGAGGAGTGAAGTGTCATGTTTATTAGACACATCCCTGTCCTTACAGTAGAGGAGTGAAGTGTCATGTTTATTAGACACATCACTGTCCTTACAGTAGAGGAGTGAAGTGTCATGTTTATTAGTCACATCCCTGTCCTTACAGTAGAGGAGTGAAGTGTCATGTTTATTAGTCACATCCCTGTGCTTACAGTAGACGAGTGAAGTGTCATGTTTATTAGTCACATCCCTGTCCTTACAGTAGAGGAGTGAAGTGTCATGTTTATTAGTCACATCCCTGTCCTTACAGTAGAGGAGTGAAGTGTCATGTTTATTAGACACATCCCTGTCCTTACAGTAGAGGAGTGAAGTGTCATGTTTATTAGTCACATCCCTGTCCTTACAGTAGAGTGAAGTGTCATGTGTATTAGTCACATCCCTGTCCTTACAGTAGAGGAGTGAAGTGTCATGTTTATTAGACACATCCCTGTCCTGTACAGTAGAGGAGTTAAGTGTCATGTTTATTAGTCACATCCCTGTCCTGACAGTAGAGTAGTGAAGTGTCATGTTTATTAGTCACATCCCTGTCCTTACAGTAGAGGAGTGAAGTGTCATGTTTATTAGACACATCCCTGTCCTTACAGTAGAGGAGTGAAGTGTCATGTTTATTAGTCACATCCCTGTACTTACAGTAGAGGAGTGAAGTGTCATGTTTATTAGTCACATCCCTGTCCTTACAGTAGAGGAGTGAAGTGTCATGTTTATTAGACACATCCCTGTCCTTACAGTAGAAGAGTGAAGTGTCATGTTTATTAGACAGATCCCTGTCCTGACAGTAGAGGAGTGAAGTGTCATGTTTATTAGTCACATCCCTGTCCTTACAGTAGAGGAGTGAAGTGTCATGTTTATTAGTCACATCCCTGTTCTTACAGTAGAGGAGTGAAGTGTCATGTTTATTAGACACATCCCTGTCCTTACAGTAGAGGAGTGAAGTGTCATGTTTATTAGTCACATCCCTGTCCTTACAGTAGAGGAGTGAGGTGTCATGTTTATTAGTCACATCCCTGTCCTTATAGTAGAGGAGTGAAGTGTCATGTTTATTAGACACATCCCTGTCCTTACAGTAGAGGAGTGAAGTGTCATGTTTATTAGACACATCACTGTCCTTACAGTAGAGGAGTGAAGTGTCATGTTTATTAGTCACATCCCTGTCCTTACAGTAGAGGAGTGAAGTGTCATGTTTATTAGTCACATCCCTGTGCTTACAGTAGACGAGTGAAGTGTCATGTTTATTAGTCACATCCCTGTCCTTACAGTAGAGGAGTGAAGTGTCATGTTTATTAGTCACATCCCTGTCCTTACAGTAGAGGAGTGAAGTGTCATGTTTATTAGACACATCCCTGTCCTTACAGTAGAGGAGTGAAGTGTCATGTTTATTAGTCACATCCCTGTCCTTACAGTAGAGTGAAGTGTCATGTTTATTAGTCACATCCCTGTCCTTACAGTAGAGGAGTGAAGTGTCATGTTTATTAGACACATCCCTGTCCTGTACAGTAGAGGAGTGAAGTGTCATGTTTATTAGTCACATCCCTGTCCTGACAGTAGAGGAGTGAAGTGTCATGTTTATTAGTCACATCCCTGTCCTTACAGTAGAGGAGTGAAGTGTCATGTTTATTAGACACATCCCTGTCCTTACAGTAGAGGAGTGAAGTGTCATGTTTATTAGTCACATCCCTGTCCTTACAGTAGAGGAGTGAAGTGTCATGTTTATTAGTCACATCCCTGTCCTTACAGTAGAGGAGTGAAGTGTCATGTTTATTAGACACATCCCTGTCCTTACAGTAGAGGAGTGAAGTGTCATGTGTATTAGTCACATCCCTGTGCTTACAGTAGAGGAGTGAAGTGTCATGTTTATTAGTCACATCCCTGTCCTTACAGTAGAGGAGTGAAGTGTCATGTTTATTAGTCACATCCCTGTCCTTACAGTAGAGGAGTGAAGTGTCATGTTTATTAGACACATCCATGTCCTGTACAGTAGAGGAGTGAAGTGTCATGTTTATTAGTCACATCCCTGTCCTGTACAGTAGAGGAGTGAAGTGTCATGTTTATTAGTCACATCCCTGTGCTTACAGTAGAGGAGTGAAGTGTCATGTTTATTAGTCACATCCCTGTCCTTACAGTAGAGGAGTGAAGTGTCATGTTTATTAGTCACATCCCTGTCCTTACAGTAGAGGAGTGAAGTGTCATGTTTATTAGTCACATCCCTGTCCTTACAGTAGAGGAGTGAAGTGTCATGTTTATTAGACACATCCCTGTCCTTACAGTAGAGGAGTGAAGTGTCATGTTTATTAGACACATCCCTGTCCTTACAGTAGAGGAGTGAAGTGTCATGTTTATTAGACACATCCCTGTCCTGACAGTAGAGGAGTGAAGTGTCATGTTTATTAGACACATCCCTGTCCTGTACAGTAGAGGAGTGAAGTGTCATGTGTATTAGTCACATCCCTGTCCTTACAGTAGAGGAGTGAAGTGTCATGTTTATTAGACACATCCCTGTCCTTACAGTAGAGGAGTGAAGTGTCATGTTTATTAGTCACATCCCTGTCCTGACAGTAGAGGAGTGAAGTGTCATGTTTATTAGTCACATCCCTGTCCTTACAGTAGAGGAGTGAAGTGTCATGTTTATTAGACACATCCCTGTCCTTACAGTAGAGGAGTGAAGTGTCATGTTTATTAGTCACATCCCTGTCCTTACAGTAGAGGAATGAAGTGTCATGTTTATTAGTCACATCCCTGTCCTTACAGTAGAGGAGTGAAGTGTCATGTTTATTAGACACATCCCTGTCCTTACAGTAGAGGAGTGAAGTGTCATGTGTATTAGTCACATCCCTGTGCTTACAGTAGAGGAGTGAAGTGTCATGTTTATTAGTCACATCCCTGTCCTTACAGTAGAGGAGTGAAGTGTCATGTTTATTAGTCACATCCCTGTCCTTACAGTAGAGGAGTGAAGTGTCATGTTTATTAGACACATCCATGTCCTGTACAGTAGAGGAGTGAAGTGTCATGTTTATTAGTCACATCCCTGTCCTGTACAGTAGAGGAGTGAAGTGTCATGTTTATTAGTCACATCCCTGTGCTTACAGTAGAGGAGTGAAGTGTCATGTTTATTAGTCACATCCCTGTCCTTACAGTAGAGGAGTGAAGTGTCATGTTTATTAGTCACATCCCTGTCCTTACAGTAGAGGAGTGAAGTGTCATGTTTATTAGTCACATCCCTGTCCTTACAGTAGAGGAGTGAAGTGTCATGTTTATTAGACACATCCCTGTCCTTACAGTAGAGGAGTGAAGTGTCATGTTTATTAGACACATCCCTGTCCTTACAGTAGAGGAGTGAAGTGTCATGTTTATTAGACACATCCCTGTCCTGACAGTAGAGGAGTGAAGTGTCATGTTTATTAGACACATCCCTGTCCTGTACAGTAGAGGAGTGAAGTGTCATGTTTATTAGTCACATCCCTGTCCTTACAGTAGAGGAGTGAAGTGTCATGTTTATTAGACACATCCCTGTCCTGACAGTAGAGGAGTGAAGTGTCATGTTTATTAGACACATCCCTGTCCTTACAGTAGAGGAGTGAAGTGTCATGTTTATTAGACACATCCCTGTCCTGACAGTAGAGGAGTGAAGTGTCATGTTTATTAGTCACATCCCTGTCCTTACAGTAGAGGAGTGAAGTGTCATGTTTATTAGTCACATCCCTGTCCTGTACAGTAGAGGAGTGAAGTGTAATGTTTATTAGTCACATCCCTGTCCTTACAGTAGAGGAGTGAAGTGTCATGTTTATTAGTCACATCCCTGTCCTGTACAGTAGAGGAGTGAAGTGTCATGTTTATTAGTCACATCCCTGTGCTTACAGTAGAGGAGTGAAGTGTCATGTTTATTAGTCACATCCCTGTCCTGTACAGTAGAGGAGTGAAGTGTCATGTTTATTAGTCACATCCCTGTCCTTACAGTAGAGGAGTGAAGTGTCATGTTTATTAGACACATCCCTGTCCTTACAGTAGAGGAGTGAAGTGTCATGTTTATTAGACACATCCCTGTCCTGACAGTAGAGGAGTGAAGTGTCATGTTTATTAGACACATCCCTGTCCTGACAGTAGAGGAGTGAAGTGTCATGTTTATTAGACACATCCCTGTCCTGTACAGTAGAGGAGTGAAGTGTCATGTTTATTAGTCACATCCCTGTCCTTACAGTAGAGGAGTGAAGTGTCATGTTTATTAGACACATCCATGTCCTTACAGTAGAGGAGTGACGTGTCATGTTTATTAGTCACATCCCTGTCCTGACAGTAGAGGAGTGAAGTGTCATGTTTATTAGTCACATCCCTGTCCTTACAGTAGAGGAGTGAAGTGTCATGTTTATTAGACACATCCCTGTCCTGACAGTAGAGGAGTGAAGTGTCATGTTTATTAGACACATCCCTGTCCTTACAGTAGAGGAGTGAAGTGTCATGTTTATTAGTCACATCCCTGTCCTTACAGTAGAGGAGTGAAGTGTCATGTTTATTAGACACATCCCTGTCCTTACAGTAGAGGAGTGAAGTGTCATGTTTATTAGTCACATCCCTGTCCTTACATTAGAGGAGTGAAGTGTCATGTTTATTAGTCACATCCCTGTCCTTACAGTAGAGGAGTGAAGTGTCATGTTTATTAGTCACATCCCTGTCCTTACAGTAGAGGAGTGAAGTGTCATGTTTATTAGTCACATCCCTGTCCTTACAGTAGAGGAGTGAAGTGTCATGTTTATTAGACACATCCCTGTCCTTACAGTAGAGGAGTGAAGTGTCATGTGTATTAGTCACATCCCTGTGCTTACAGTAGAGGAGTGAAGTGTCATGTTTATTAGACACATCCCTGTCCTACAGTAGAGGAGTGAAGTGTCATGTGTATTAGTCACATCCCTGTCCTTACAGTAGAGGAGTGAAGTGTCATGTTTATTAGTCACATCCCTGTCCTTACAGTAGAGGAGTGAAGTGTCATGTTTATTAGACACATCCCTGTCCTTACAGTAGAGGAGTGAAGTGTCATGTTTATTAGACACATCCCTGTCCTGTACAGTAGAGGAGTGAAGTGTCATGTTTATTAGACACATCCCTGTCCTTACAGTAGAGGAGTGAAGTGTCATGTTTATTAGACACATCCCTGTCCTGTACAGTAGAGGAGTGAAGTGTCATGTTTATTAGACACATCCCTGTCCTTACAGTAGAGGAGTGAAGTGTCATGTTTATTAGACACATCCCTGTCCTTACAGTAGAGGAGTGAAGTGTCATGTTTATTAGACACATCCCTGTCCTTACAGTAGAGGAGTGAAGTGTCATGTTTATTAGTCACATCCCTGTCCTGTACAGTAGAGGAGTGAAGTGTCATGTTTATTAGACACATCCCTGTCTTGTACAGTAGAGGAGTGAAGTGTCATGTTTATTAGTCACATCCCTGTCCTGTACAGTAGAGGAGTGAAGTGTCATGTTTATTAGACACATCCCTGTCCTTACAGTAGAGGAGTGAAGTGTCATGTTTATTAGACACATCCCTGTCCTTACAGTAGAGGAGTGAAGTGTCATGTTTATTAGTCACATCCCTGTCCTGACAGTACAGGAGTGAAGTGTCATGTTTATTAGACACATCCCTGTCCTGACAGTAGAGGAGTGAAGTGTCATGTTTATTAGACACATCCCTGTGCTTACAGTAGAGGAGTGAAGTGTCATGTTTATTAGTCACATCCCTGTCCTTACAGTAGAGGAGTGAAGTGTCATGTTTATTAGTCACATCCCTGTCCTTACAGTAGAGGAGTGAAGTGTCATGTTTATTAGACACATCACTGTCCTTACAGTAGAGGAGTGAAGTGTCATGTTTATTAGTCACATCCCTGTGCTTACAGTAGAGGAGTGAAGTGTCATGTTTATTAGACACATCCTTGTCTTGTACAGTAGAGGAGTGAAGTGTCATGTTTATTAGTCACATCCCTGTCCTGTACAGTAGAGGAGTGAAGTGTCATGTTTATTAGACACATCCCTGTCCTTACAGTAGAGGAGTGAAGTGTCATGTTTATTAGACACATCCCTGTCCTTACAGTAGAGGAGTGAAGTGTCATGTTTATTAGTCACATCCCTGTCCTTACAGTAGAGGAGTGAAGTGTCATGTTTATTAGACACATCCCTGTCCTTACAGTAGAAGAGTGAAGTGTCATGTTTATTAGACAGATCCCTGTCCTGACAGTAGAGGAGTGAAGTGTCATGTTTATTAGTCACATCCCTGTCCTTACAGTAGAGGAGTGAAGTGTCATGTTTATTAGTCACATCCCTGTTCTTACAGTAGAGGAGTGAAGTGTCATGTTTATTAGACACATCCCTGTCCTTACAGTAGAGGAGTGAAGTGTCATGTTTATTAGTCACATCCCTGTCCTTACAGTAGAGGAGTGAGGTGTCATGCTTATTAGTCACATCCCTGTCCTTATAATAGAGGAGTGAAGTGTCATGTTTATTAGACACATCCCTGTCCTTACAGTAGAGGAGTGAAGTGTCATGTTTATTAGACACATCACTGTCCTTACAGTAGAGGAGTGAAGTGTCATGTTTATTAGTCACATCCCTGTCCTTACAGTAGAGGAGTGAAGTGTCATGTTTATTAGTCACATCCCTGTGCTTACAGTAGACGAGTGAAGTGTCATGTTTATTAGTCACATCCCTGTCCTTACAGTAGAGGAGTGAAGTGTCATGTTTATTAGTCACATCCCTGTCCTTACAGTAGAGGAGTGAAGTGTCATGTTTATTAGACACATCCCTGTCCTTACAGTAGAGGAGTGAAGTGTCATGTTTATTAGTCACATCCCTGTCCTTACAGTAGAGTGAAGTGTCATGTGTATTAGTCACATCCCTGTCCTTACAGTAGAGGAGTGAAGTGTCATGTTTATTAGACACATCCCTGTCCTGTACAGTAGAGGAGTGAAGTGTCATGTTTATTAGTCACATCCCTGTCCTGACAGTAGAGTAGTGAAGTGTCATGTTTATTAGTCACATCCCTGTCCTTACAGTAGAGGAGTGAAGTGTCATGTTTATTAGACACATCCCTGTCCTTACAGTAGAGGAGTGAAGTGTCATGTTTATTAGTCACATCCCTGTACTTACAGTAGAGGAGTGAAGTGTCATGTTTATTAGTCACATCCCTGTCCTTACAGTAGAGGAGTGAAGTGTCATGTTTATTAGACACATCCCTGTCCTTACAGTAGAAGAGTGAAGTGTCATGTTTATTAGACAGATCCCTGTCCTGACAGTAGAGGAGTGAAGTGTCATGTTTATTAGTCACATCCCTGTCCTTACAGTAGAGGAGTGAAGTGTCATGTTTATTAGTCACATCCCTGTTCTTACAGTAGAGGAGTGAAGTGTCATGTTTATTAGACACATCCCTGTCCTTACAGTAGAGGAGTGAAGTGTCATGTTTATTAGTCACATCCCTGTCCTTACAGTAGAGGAGTGAGGTGTCATGTTTATTAGTCACATCCCTGTCCTTATAGTAGAGGAGTGAAGTGTCATGTTTATTAGACACATCCCTGTCCTTACAGTAGAGGAGTGAAGTGTCATGTTTATTAGACACATCACTGTCCTTACAGTAGAGGAGTGAAGTGTCATGTTTATTAGTCACATCCCTGTCCTTACAGTAGAGGAGTGAAGTGTCATGTTTATTAGTCACATCCCTGTGCTTACAGTAGACGAGTGAAGTGTCATGTTTATTAGTCACATCCCTGTCCTTACAGTAGAGGAGTGAAGTGTCATGTTTATTAGTCACATCCCTGTTCTTACAGTAGAGGAGTGAAGTGTCATGTTTATTAGACACATCCCTGTCCTTACAGTAGAGGAGTGAGGTGTCATGTTTATTAGTCACATCCCTGTCCTTACAGTAGAGGAGTGAGGTGTCATGCTTATTAGTCACATCCCTGTCCTTATAATAGAGGAGTGAAGTGTCATGTTTATTAGACACATCCCTGTCCTTACAGTAGAGGAGTGAAGTGTCATGTTTATTAGTCACATCCCTGTCCTTACAGTAGAGGAGTGAAGTGTCATGTTTATTAGTCACATCCCTGTGCTTACAGTAGACGAGTGAAGTGTCATGTTTATTAGTCACATCCCTGTCCTTACAGTAGAGGAGTGAAGTGTCATGTTTATTAGTCACATCCCTGTCCTTACAGTAGAGGAGTGAAGTGTCATGTTTATTAGACACATCCCTGTCCTTACAGTAGAGGAGTGAAGTGTCATGTTTATTAGTCACATCCCTGTCCTTACAGTAGAGTGAAGTGTCATGTGTATTAGTCACATCCCTGTCCTTACAGTAGAGGAGTGAAGTGTCATGTTTATTAGACACATCCCTGTCCTGTACAGTAGAGGAGTTAAGTGTCATGTTTATTAGTCACATCCCTGTCCTGACAGTAGAGTAGTGAAGTGTCATGTTTATTAGTCACATCCCTGTCCTTACAGTAGAGGAGTGAAGTGTCATGTTTATTAGACACATCCCTGTCCTTACAGTAGAGGAGTGAAGTGTCATGTTTATTAGTCACATCCCTGTACTTACAGTAGAGGAGTGAAGTGTCATGTTTATTAGTCACATCCCTGTCCTTACAGTAGAGGAGTGAAGTGTCATGTTTATTAGTCACATCCCTGTCCTTACAGTAGAGGAGTGAAGTGTCATGTTTATTAGTCACATCCCTGTCCTTACAGTAGAGGAGTGAAGTGTCATGTTTATTAGACACATCCATGTCCTGTACAGTAGAGGAGTGAAGTGTCATGTTTATTAGTCACATCCCTGTCCTGTACAGTAGAGGAGTGAAGTGTCATGTTTATTAGTCACATCCCTGTGCTTACAGTAGAGGAGTGAAGTGTCATGTTTATTAGTCACATCCCTGTCCTTACAGTAGAGGAGTGAAGTGTCATGTTTATTAGTCACATCCCTGTCCTTACAGTAGAGGAGTGAAGTGTCATGTTTATTAGTCACATCCCTGTCCTTACAGTAGAGGAGTGAAGTGTCATGTTTATTAGACACATCCCTGTCCTTACAGTAGAGGAGTGAAGTGTCATGTTTATTAGACACATCCCTGTCCTTACAGTAGAGGAGTGAAGTGTCATGTTTATTAGACACATCCCTGTCCTGACAGTAGAGGAGTGAAGTGTCATGTTTATTAGACACATCCCTGTCCTGTACAGTAGAGGAGTGAAGTGTCATGTTTATTAGTCACATCCCTGTCCTTACAGTAGAGGAGTGAAGTGTCATGTTTATTAGACACATCCCTGTCCTGACAGTAGAGGAGTGAAGTGTCATGTTTATTAGACACATCCCTGTCCTTACAGTAGAGGAGTGAAGTGTCATGTTTATTAGACACATCCCTGTCCTGACAGTAGAGGAGTGAAGTGTCATGTTTATTAGTCACATCCCTGTCCTTACAGTAGAGGAGTGAAGTGTCATGTTTATTAGTCACATCCCTGTCCTGTACAGTAGAGGAGTGAAGTGTAATGTTTATTAGTCACATCCCTGTCCTTACAGTAGAGGAGTGAAGTGTCATGTTTATTAGTCACATCCCTGTCCTGTACAGTAGAGGAGTGAAGTGTCATGTTTATTAGTCACATCCCTGTGCTTACAGTAGAGGAGTGAAGTGTCATGTTTATTAGTCACATCCCTGTCCTGTACAGTAGAGGAGTGAAGTGTCATGTTTATTAGTCACATCCCTGTCCTTACAGTAGAGGAGTGAAGTGTCATGTTTATTAGACACATCCCTGTCCTTACAGTAGAGGAGTGAAGTGTCATGTTTATTAGACACATCCCTGTCCTGACAGTAGAGGAGTGAAGTGTCATGTTTATTAGACACATCCCTGTCCTGACAGTAGAGGAGTGAAGTGTCATGTTTATTAGACACATCCCTGTCCTGTACAGTAGAGGAGTGAAGTGTCATGTTTATTAGTCACATCCCTGTCCTTACAGTAGAGGAGTGAAGTGTCATGTTTATTAGACACATCCATGTCCTTACAGTAGAGGAGTGACGTGTCATGTTTATTAGTCACATCCCTGTCCTGACAGTAGAGGAGTGAAGTGTCATGTTTATTAGTCACATCCCTGTCCTTACAGTAGAGGAGTGAAGTGTCATGTTTATTAGACACATCCCTGTCCTGACAGTAGAGGAGTGAAGTGTCATGTTTATTAGACACATCCCTGTCCTTACAGTAGAGGAGTGAAGTGTCATGTTTATTAGTCACATCCCTGTCCTTACAGTAGAGGAGTGAAGTGTCATGTTTATTAGACACATCCCTGTCCTTACAGTAGAGGAGTGAAGTGTCATGTTTATTAGTCACATCCCTGTCCTTACATTAGAGGAGTGAAGTGTCATGTTTATTAGTCACATCCCTGTCCTTACAGTAGAGGAGTGAAGTGTCATGTTTATTAGTCACATCCCTGTCCTTACAGTAGAGGAGTGAAGTGTCATGTTTATTAGTCACATCCCTGTCCTTACAGTAGAGGAGTGAAGTGTCATGTTTATTAGACACATCCCTGTCCTTACAGTAGAGGAGTGAAGTGTCATGTGTATTAGTCACATCCCTGTGCTTACAGTAGAGGAGTGAAGTGTCATGTTTATTAGACACATCCCTGTCCTACAGTAGAGGAGTGAAGTGTCATGTGTATTAGTCACATCCCTGTCCTTACAGTAGAGGAGTGAAGTGTCATGTTTATTAGTCACATCCCTGTCCTTACAGTAGAGGAGTGAAGTGTCATGTTTATTAGACACATCCCTGTCCTTACAGTAGAGGAGTGAAGTGTCATGTTTATTAGACACATCCCTGTCCTGTACAGTAGAGGAGTGAAGTGTCATGTTTATTAGACACATCCCTGTCCTTACAGTAGAGGAGTGAAGTGTCATGTTTATTAGACACATCCCTGTCCTGTACAGTAGAGGAGTGAAGTGTCATGTTTATTAGACACATCCCTGTCCTTACAGTAGAGGAGTGAAGTGTCATGTTTATTAGACACATCCCTGTCCTTACAGTAGAGGAGTGAAGTGTCATGTTTATTAGACACATCCCTGTCCTTACAGTAGAGGAGTGAAGTGTCATGTTTATTAGTCACATCCCTGTCCTGTACAGTAGAGGAGTGAAGTGTCATGTTTATTAGACACATCCCTGTCTTGTACAGTAGAGGAGTGAAGTGTCATGTTTATTAGTCACATCCCTGTCCTGTACAGTAGAGGAGTGAAGTGTCATGTTTATTAGACACATCCCTGTCCTTACAGTAGAGGAGTGAAGTGTCATGTTTATTAGACACATCCCTGTCCTTACAGTAGAGGAGTGAAGTGTCATGTTTATTAGTCACATCCCTGTCCTGACAGTACAGGAGTGAAGTGTCATGTTTATTAGACACATCCCTGTCCTGACAGTAGAGGAGTGAAGTGTCATGTTTATTAGACACATCCCTGTGCTTACAGTAGAGGAGTGAAGTGTCATGTTTATTAGTCACATCCCTGTCCTTACAGTAGAGGAGTGAAGTGTCATGTTTATTAGTCACATCCCTGTCCTTACAGTAGAGGAGTGAAGTGTCATGTTTATTAGACACATCACTGTCCTTACAGTAGAGGAGTGAAGTGTCATGTTTATTAGTCACATCCCTGTGCTTACAGTAGAGGAGTGAAGTGTCATGTTTATTAGACACATCCTTGTCTTGTACAGTAGAGGAGTGAAGTGTCATGTTTATTAGTCACATCCCTGTCCTGTACAGTAGAGGAGTGAAGTGTCATGTTTATTAGACACATCCCTGTCCTTACAGTAGAGGAGTGAAGTGTCATGTTTATTAGACACATCCCTGTCCTTACAGTAGAGGAGTGAAGTGTCATGTTTATTAGTCACATCCCTGTACTTACAGTAGAGGAGTGAAGTGTCATGTTTATTAGTCACATCCCTGTCCTTACAGTAGAGGAGTGAAGTGTCATGTTTATTAGACACATCCCTGTCCTTACAGTAGAAGAGTGAAGTGTCATGTTTATTAGACAGATCCCTGTCCTGACAGTAGAGGAGTGAAGTGTCATGTTTATTAGTCACATCCCTGTCCTTACAGTAGAGGAGTGAAGTGTCATGTTTATTAGTCACATCCCTGTTCTTACAGTAGAGGAGTGAAGTGTCATGTTTATTAGACACATCCCTGTCCTTACAGTAGAGGAGTGAAGTGTCATGTTTATTAGTCACATCCCTGTCCTTACAGTAGAGGAGTGAGGTGTCATGCTTATTAGTCACATCCCTGTCCTTATAATAGAGGAGTGAAGTGTCATGTTTATTAGACACATCCCTGTCCTTACAGTAGAGGAGTGAAGTGTCATGTTTATTAGACACATCACTGTCCTTACAGTAGAGGAGTGAAGTGTCATGTTTATTAGTCACATCCCTGTCCTTACAGTAGAGGAGTGAAGTGTCATGTTTATTAGTCACATCCCTGTGCTTACAGTAGACGAGTGAAGTGTCATGTTTATTAGTCACATCCCTGTCCTTACAGTAGAGGAGTGAAGTGTCATGTTTATTAGTCACATCCCTGTCCTTACAGTAGAGGAGTGAAGTGTCATGTTTATTAGACACATCCCTGTCCTTACAGTAGAGGAGTGAAGTGTCATGTTTATTAGTCACATCCCTGTCCTTACAGTAGAGTGAAGTGTCATGTGTATTAGTCACATCCCTGTCCTTACAGTAGAGGAGTGAAGTGTCATGTTTATTAGACACATCCCTGTCCTGTACAGTAGAGGAGTGAAGTGTCATGTTTATTAGTCACATCCCTGTCCTGACAGTAGAGTAGTGAAGTGTCATGTTTATTAGTCACATCCCTGTCCTTACAGTAGAGGAGTGAAGTGTCATGTTTATTAGACACATCCCTGTCCTTACAGTAGAGGAGTGAAGTGTCATGTTTATTAGTCACATCCCTGTACTTACAGTAGAGGAGTGAAGTGTCATGTTTATTAGTCACATCCCTGTCCTTACAGTAGAGGAGTGAAGTGTCATGTTTATTAGACACATCCCTGTCCTTACAGTAGAAGAGTGAAGTGTCATGTTTATTAGACAGATCCCTGTCCTGACAGTAGAGGAGTGAAGTGTCATGTTTATTAGTCACATCCCTGTCCTTACAGTAGAGGAGTGAAGTGTCATGTTTATTAGTCACATCCCTGTTCTTACAGTAGAGGAGTGAAGTGTCATGTTTATTAGACACATCCCTGTCCTTACAGTAGAGGAGTGAAGTGTCATGTTTATTAGTCACATCCCTGTCCTTACAGTAGAGGAGTGAGGTGTCATGTTTATTAGTCACATCCCTGTCCTTATAGTAGAGGAGTGAAGTGTCATGTTTATTAGACACATCCCTGTCCTTACAGTAGAGGAGTGAAGTGTCATGTTTATTAGACACATCACTGTCCTTACAGTAGAGGAGTGAAGTGTCATGTTTATTAGTCACATCCCTGTCCTTACAGTAGAGGAGTGAAGTGTCATGTTTATTAGTCACATCCCTGTGCTTACAGTAGACGAGTGAAGTGTCATGTTTATTAGTCACATCCCTGTCCTTACAGTAGAGGAGTGAAGTGTCATGTTTATTAGTCACATCCCTGTTCTTACAGTAGAGGAGTGAAGTGTCATGTTTATTAGACACATCCCTGTCCTTACAGTAGAGGAGTGAAGTGTCATGTTTATTAGTCACATCCCTGTCCTTACAGTAGAGGAGTGAGGTGTCATGCTTATTAGTCACATCCCTGTCCTTATAATAGAGGAGTGAAGTGTCATGTTTATTAGACACATCCCTGTCCTTACAGTAGAGGAGTGAAGTGTCATGTTTATTAGTCACATCCCTGTCCTTACAGTAGAGGAGTGAAGTGTCATGTTTATTAGTCACATCCCTGTGCTTACAGTAGACGAGTGAAGTGTCATGTTTATTAGTCACATCCCTGTCCTTACAGTAGAGGAGTGAAGTGTCATGTTTATTAGTCACATCCCTGTCCTTACAGTAGAGGAGTGAAGTGTCATGTTTATTAGACACATCCCTGTCCTTACAGTAGAGGAGTGAAGTGTCATGTTTATTAGTCACATCCCTGTCCTTACAGTAGAGTGAAGTGTCATGTGTATTAGTCACATCCCTGTCCTTACAGTAGAGGAGTGAAGTGTCATGTTTATTAGACACATCCCTGTCCTGTACAGTAGAGGAGTTAAGTGTCATGTTTATTAGTCACATCCCTGTCCTGACAGTAGAGTAGTGAAGTGTCATGTTTATTAGTCACATCCCTGTCCTTACAGTAGAGGAGTGAAGTGTCATGTTTATTAGACACATCCCTGTCCTTACAGTAGAGGAGTGAAGTGTCATGTTTATTAGTCACATCCCTGTACTTACAGTAGAGGAGTGAAGTGTCATGTTTATTAGTCACATCCCTGTCCTTACAGTAGAGGAGTGAAGTGTCATGTTTATTAGACACATCCCTGTCCTTACAGTAGAAGAGTGAAGTGTCATGTTTATTAGACAGATCCCTGTCCTGACAGTAGAGGAGTGAAGTGTCATGTTTATTAGTCACATCCCTGTCCTTACAGTAGAGGAGTGAAGTGTCATGTTTATTAGTCACATCCCTGTTCTTACAGTAGAGGAGTGAAGTGTCATGTTTATTAGACACATCCCTGTCCTTACAGTAGAGGAGTGAAGTGTCATGTTTATTAGTCACATCCCTGTCCTTACAGTAGAGGAGTGAGGTGTCATGTTTATTAGTCACATCCCTGTCCTTATAGTAGAGGAGTGAAGTGTCATGTTTATTAGACACATCCCTGTCCTTACAGTAGAGGAGTGAAGTGTCATGTTTATTAGACACATCACTGTCCTTACAGTAGAGGAGTGAAGTGTCATGTTTATTAGTCACATCCCTGTCCTTACAGTAGAGGAGTGAAGTGTCATGTTTATTAGTCACATCCCTGTGCTTACAGTAGACGAGTGAAGTGTCATGTTTATTAGTCACATCCCTGTCCTTACAGTAGAGGAGTGAAGTGTCATGTTTATTAGTCACATCCCTGTCCTTACAGTAGAGGAGTGAAGTGTCATGTTTATTAGACACATCCCTGTCCTTACAGTAGAGGAGTGAAGTGTCATGTTTATTAGTCACATCCCTGTCCTTACAGTAGAGTGAAGTGTCATGTTTATTAGTCACATCCCTGTCCTTACAGTAGAGGAGTGAAGTGTCATGTTTATTAGACACATCCCTGTCCTGTACAGTAGAGGAGTGAAGTGTCATGTTTATTAGTCACATCCCTGTCCTGACAGTAGAGGAGTGAAGTGTCATGTTTATTAGTCACATCCCTGTCCTTACAGTAGAGGAGTGAAGTGTCATGTTTATTAGACACATCCCTGTCCTTACAGTAGAGGAGTGAAGTGTCATGTTTATTAGTCACATCCCTGTCCTTACAGTAGAGGAGTGAAGTGTCATGTTTATTAGTCACATCCCTGTCCTTACAGTAGAGGAGTGAAGTGTCATGTTTATTAGACACATCCCTGTCCTTACAGTAGAGGAGTGAAGTGTCATGTGTATTAGTCACATCCCTGTGCTTACAGTAGAGGAGTGAAGTGTCATGTTTATTAGTCACATCCCTGTCCTTACAGTAGAGGAGTGAAGTGTCATGTTTATTAGTCACATCCCTGTCCTTACAGTAGAGGAGTGAAGTGTCATGTTTATTAGACACATCCATGTCCTGTACAGTAGAGGAGTGAAGTGTCATGTTTATTAGTCACATCCCTGTCCTGTACAGTAGAGGAGTGAAGTGTCATGTTTATTAGTCACATCCCTGTGCTTACAGTAGAGGAGTGAAGTGTCATGTTTATTAGTCACATCCCTGTCCTTACAGTAGAGGAGTGAAGTGTCATGTTTATTAGTCACATCCCTGTCCTTACAGTAGAGGAGTGAAGTGTCATGTTTATTAGTCACATCCCTGTCCTTACAGTAGAGGAGTGAAGTGTCATGTTTATTAGACACATCCCTGTCCTTACAGTAGAGGAGTGAAGTGTCATGTTTATTAGACACATCCCTGTCCTTACAGTAGAGGAGTGAAGTGTCATGTTTATTAGACACATCCCTGTCCTTACAGTAGAGGAGTGAAGTGTCATGTTTATTAGACACATCCCTGTCCTTACAGTAGAGGAGTGAAGTGTCATGTTTATTAGTCACATCCCTGTCCTTACAGTAGAGGAGTGAAGTGTCATGTTTATTAGTCACATCCCTGTCCTTACAGTAGAGGAGTGAAGTGTCATGTTTATTAGTCACATCCCTGTGCTTACAGTAGAGGAGTGAAGTGTCATGTTTATTAGTCACATCCCTGTCCTTACAGTAGAGGAGTGAAGTGTCATGTTTATTAGTCACATCCCTGTCCTTACAGTAGAGGAGTGAAGTGTCATGTTTATTAGTCACATCCCTGTCCTTACAGTAGAGGAGTGAAGTGTCATGTTTATTAGACACATCCCTGTCCTTACAGTAGAGGAGTGAAGTGTCATGTTTATTAGACACATCCCTGTCCTGTACAGTAGAGGAGTGAAGTGTCATGTGTATTAGTCACATCCCTGTCCTTACAGTAGAGGAGTGAAGTGTCATGTTTATTAGACACATCCCTGTCCTTACAGTAGAGGAGTGAAGTGTCATGTTTATTAGTCACATCCCTGTCCTTACAGTAGAGGAGTGAAGTGTCATGTTTATTAGTCACATCCCTGTCCTTACAGTAGAGGAGTGAAGTGTCATGTTTATTAGACACATCCCTGTCCTTACAGTAGAGGAGTGAAGTGTCATGTGTATTAGTCACATCCCTGTGCTTACAGTAGAGGAGTGAAGTGTCATGTTTATTAGTCACATCCCTGTCCTTACAGTAGAGGAGTGAAGTGTCATGTTTATTAGTCACATCCCTGTCCTTACAGTAGAGGAGTGAAGTGTCATGTTTATTAGACACATCCATGTCCTGTACAGTAGAGGAGTGAAGTGTCATGTTTATTAGTCACATCCCTGTCCTGTACAGTAGAGGAGTGAAGTGTCATGTTTATTAGTCACATCCCTGTGCTTACAGTAGAGGAGTGAAGTGTCATGTTTATTAGTCACATCCCTGTCCTTACAGTAGAGGAGTGAAGTGTCATGTTTATTAGTCACATCCCTGTCCTTACAGTAGAGGAGTGAAGTGTCATGTTTATTAGTCACATCCCTGTCCTTACAGTAGAGGAGTGAAGTGTCATGTTTATTAGACACATCCCTGTCCTTACAGTAGAGGAGTGAAGTGTCATGTTTATTAGACACATCCCTGTCCTTACAGTAGAGGAGTGAAGTGTCATGTTTATTAGACACATCCCTGTCCTGACAGTAGAGGAGTGAAGTGTCATGTTTATTAGACACATCCCTGTCCTGTACAGTAGAGGAGTGAAGTGTCATGTTTATTAGTCACATCCCTGTCCTTACAGTAGAGGAGTGAAGTGTCATGTTTATTAGACACATCCCTGTCCTTACAGTAGAGGAGTGAAGTGTCATGTTTATTAGTCACATCCCTGTCCTGACAGTAGAGGAGTGAAGTGTCATGTTTATTAGTCACATCCCTGTCCTTACAGTAGAGGAGTGAAGTGTCATGTTTATTAGACACATCCCTGTCCTTACAGTAGAGGAGTGAAGTGTCATGTTTATTAGTCACATCCCTGTCCTTACAGTAGAGGAGTGAAGTGTCATGTTTATTAGTCACATCCCTGTCCTTACAGTAGAGGAGTGAAGTGTCATGTTTATTAGACACATCCCTGTCCTTACAGTAGAGGAGTGAAGTGTCATGTGTATTAGTCACATCCCTGTGCTTACAGTAGAGGAGTGAAGTGTCATGTTTATTAGTCACATCCCTGTCCTTACAGTAGAGGAGTGAAGTGTCATGTTTATTAGTCACATCCCTGTCCTTACAGTAGAGGAGTGAAGTGTCATGTTTATTAGACACATCCATGTCCTGTACAGTAGAGGAGTGAAGTGTCATGTTTATTAGTCACATCCCTGTCCTGTACAGTAGAGGAGTGAAGTGTCATGTTTATTAGTCACATCCCTGTGCTTACAGTAGAGGAGTGAAGTGTCATGTTTATTAGTCACATCCCTGTCCTTACAGTAGAGGAGTGAAGTGTCATGTTTATTAGTCACATCCCTGTCCTTACAGTAGAGGAGTGAAGTGTCATGTTTATTAGACACATCCCTGTCCTTACAGTAGAGGAGTGAAGTGTCATGTTTATTAGACACATCCCTGTCCTGACAGTAGAGGAGTGAAGTGTCATGTTTATTAGTCACATCCCTGTCCTTACAGTAGAGGAGTGAAGTGTCATGTTTATTAGTCACATCCCTGTCCTGTACAGTAGAGGAGTGAAGTGTAATGTTTATTAGTCACATCCCTGTCCTTACAGTAGAGGAGTGAAGTGTCATGTTTATTAGTCACATCCCTGTCATGTACAGTAGAGGAGTGAAGTGTCATGTTTATTAGTCACATCCCTGTGCTTACAGTAGAGGAGTGAAGTGTCATGTTTATTAGTCACATCCCTGTCCTGACAGTAGAGGAGTGAAGTGTCATGTTTATTAGTCACATCCCTGTCCTTACAGTAGAGGAGTGAAGTGTCATGTTTATTAGACACATCCCTGTCCTTACAGTAGAGGAGTGAAGTGTCATGTTTATTAGTCACATCCCTGTCCTTACAGTAGAGGAGTGAAGTGTCATGTTTATTAGTCACATCCCTGTCCTTACAGTAGAGGAGTGAAGTGTCATGTTTATTAGACACATCCCTGTCCTTACAGTAGAGGAGTGAAGTGTCATGTGTATTAGTCACATCCCTGTGCTTACAGTAGAGGAGTGAAGTGTCATGTTTATTAGTCACATCCCTGTCCTTACAGTAGAGGAGTGAAGTGTCATGTTTATTAGTCACATCCCTGTCCTTACAGTAGAGGAGTGAAGTGTCATGTTTATTAGACACATCCATGTCCTGTACAGTAGAGGAGTGAAGTGTCATGTTTATTAGTCACATCCCTGTCCTGTACAGTAGAGGAGTGAAGTGTCATGTTTATTAGTCACATCCCTGTGCTTACAGTAGAGGAGTGAAGTGTCATGTTTATTAGTCACATCCCTGTCCTTACAGTAGAGGAGTGAAGTGTCATGTTTATTAGTCACATCCCTGTCCTTACAGTAGAGGAGTGAAGTGTCATGTTTATTAGACACATCCCTGTCCTTACAGTAGAGGAGTGAAGTGTCATGTTTATTAGACACATCCCTGTCCTGACAGTAGAGGAGTGAAGTGTCATGTTTATTAGTCACATCCCTGTCCTTACAGTAGAGGAGTGAAGTGTCATGTTTATTAGTCACATCCCTGTCCTGTACAGTAGAGGAGTGAAGTGTAATGTTTATTAGTCACATCCCTGTCCTTACAGTAGAGGAGTGAAGTGTCATGTTTATTAGTCACATCCCTGTCATGTACAGTAGAGGAGTGAAGTGTCATGTTTATTAGTCACATCCCTGTGCTTACAGTAGAGGAGTGAAGTGTCATGTTTATTAGTCACATCCCTGTCCTGTACAGTAGAGGAGTGAAGTGTCATGTTTATTAGTCACATCCCTGTCCTTACAGTAGAGGAGTGAAGTGTCATGTTTATTAGACACATCCCTGTCCTGACAGTAGAGGAGTGAAGTGTCATGTTTATTAGACACATCCCTGTCCTGTACAGTAGAGGAGTGAAGTGTCATGTTTATTAGTCACATCCCTGTCCTTACAGTAGAGGAGTGAAGTGTCATGTTTATTAGACACATCCATGTCCTTACAGTAGAGGAGTGAAGTGTCATGTTTATTAGTCACATCCCTGTCCTGACAGTAGAGGAGTGAAGTGTCATGTTTATTAGTCACATCCCTGTCCTTACAGTAGAGGAGTGAAGTGTCATGTTTATTAGACACATCCCTGTCCTGACAGTAGAGGAGTGAAGTGTCATGTTTATTAGACACATCCCTGTCCTTACAGTAGAGGAGTGAAGTGTCATGTTTATTAGTCACATCCCTGTCCTTACAGTAGAGGAGTGAAGTGTCATGTTTATTAGACACATCCCTGTCCTTACAGTAGAGGAGTGAAGTGTCATGTTTATTAGACACATCCCTGTCCTTACAGTAGAGGAGTGAAGTGTCATGTTTATTAGACACATCCCTGTCCTGACAGTAGAGGAGTGAAGTGTCATGTTTATTAGTCACATCCCTGTCCTTACAGTAGAGGAGTGAAGTGTCATGTTTATTAGTCACATCCCTGTCCTGTACAGTAGAGGAGTGAAGTGTAATGTTTATTAGTCACATCCCTGTCCTTACAGTAGAGGAGTGAAGTGTCATGTTTATTAGTCACATCCCTGTCATGTACAGTAGAGGAGTGAAGTGTCATGTTTATTAGTCACATCCCTGTGCTTACAGTAGAGGAGTGAAGTGTCATGTTTATTAGTCACATCCCTGTCCTGTACAGTAGAGGAGTGAAGTGTCATGTTTATTAGTCACATCCCTGTCCTTACAGTAGAGGAGTGAAGTGTCATGTTTATTAGACACATCCCTGTCCTGACAGTAGAGGAGTGAAGTGTCATGTTTATTAGACACATCCCTGTCCTGTACAGTAGAGGAGTGAAGTGTCATGTTTATTAGTCACATCCCTGTCCTTACAGTAGAGGAGTGAAGTGTCATGTTTATTAGACACATCCATGTCCTTACAGTAGAGGAGTGAAGTGTCATGTTTATTAGTCACATCCCTGTCCTGACAGTAGAGGAGTGAAGTGTCATGTTTATTAGTCACATCCCTGTCCTTACAGTAGAGGAGTGAAGTGTCATGTTTATTAGACACATCCCTGTCCTGACAGTAGAGGAGTGAAGTGTCATGTTTATTAGACACATCCCTGTCCTTACAGTAGAGGAGTGAAGTGTCATGTTTATTAGTCACATCCCTGTCCTTACAGTAGAGGAGTGAAGTGTCATGTTTATTAGACACATCCCTGTCCTTACAGTAGAGGAGTGAAGTGTCATGTTTATTAGTCACATCCCTGTCCTTACAGTAGAGGAGTGAAGTGTCATGTTTATTAGTCACATCCCTGTCCTTACAGTAGAGGAGTGAAGTGTCATGTTTATTAGTCACATCCCTGTCCTTACAGTAGAGGAGTGAAGTGTCATGTTTATTAGACACATCCCTGTCCTTACAGTAGAGGAGTGAAGTGTCATGTGTATTAGTCACATCCCTGTGCTTACAGTAGAGGAGTGAAGTGTCATGTTTATTAGACACATCCCTGTCCTACAGTAGAGGAGTGAAGTGTCATGTGTATTAGTCACATCCCTGTCCTTACAGTAGAGGAGTGAAGTGTCATGTTTATTAGTCACATCCCTGTCCTTACAGTAGAGGAGTGAAGTGTCATGTTTATTAGACACATCCCTGTCCTTACAGTAGAGGAGTGAAGTGTCATGTTTATTAGACACATCCCTGTCCTGTACAGTAGAGGAGTGAAGTGTCATGTTTATTAGACACATCCCTGTCCTTACAGTAGAGGAGTGAAGTGTCATGTTTATTAGACACATCCCTGTCCTGTACAGTAGAGGAGTGAAGTGTCATGTTTATTAGACACATCCCTGTCCTTACAGTAGAGGAGTGAAGTGTCATGTTTATTAGACACATCCCTGTCCTTACAGTAGAGGAGTGAAGTGTCATGTTTATTAGACACATCCCTGTCCTTACAGTAGAGGAGTGAAATGTCATGTTTATTAGTCACATCCCTGTCCTGTACAGTAGAGGAGTGAAGTGTCATGTTTATTAGACACATCCCTGTCTTGTACAGTAGAGGAGTGAAGTGTCATGTTTATTAGTCACATCCCTGTCCTGTACAGTAGAGGAGTGAAGTGTCATGTTTATTAGACACATCCCTGTCCTTACAGTAGAGGAGTGAAGTGTCATGTTTATTAGACACATCCCTGTCCTTACAGTAGAGGAGTGAAGTGTCATGTTTATTAGTCACATCCCTGTCCTGACAGTAGAGGAGTGAAGTGTCATGTTTATTAGACACATCCCTGTCCTGACAGTAGAGGAGTGAAGTGTCATGTTTATTAGACACATCCCTGTGCTTACAGTAGAGGAGTGAAGTGTCATGTTTATTAGTCACATCCCTGTCCTTACAGTAGAGGAGTGAAGTGTCATGTTTATTAGTCACATCCCTGTCCTTACAGTAGAGGAGTGAAGTGTCATGTTTATTAGACACATCACTGTCCTTACAGTAGAGGAGTGAAGTGTCATGTTTATTAGTCACATCCCTGTGCTTACAGTAGAGGAGTGAAGTGTCATGTTTATTAGACACATCCTTGTCCTGTACAGTAGAGGAGTGAAGTGTCATGTTTATTAGTCACATCCCTGTCCTTACAGTAGAGGAGTGAAGTGTCATGTTTATTAGTCACATCCCTGTCCTTACAGTAGAGGAGTGAAGTGTCATGTTTATTAGTCACATCCCTGTCCTTACAGTAGACGAGTGAAGTGTCATGTTTATTAGTCAAATCCCTGTCCTGACAGTAGAGGAGTGAAGTGTCATGTTTATTAGACACATCCCTGTCCTGACAGTAGAGGAGTGAAGTGTCATGTTTATTAGTCACATCCCTGTCCTTACAGTAGAGGAGTGAAGTGTCATGTTTATTAGTCACATCCCTGTCCTTACAGTAGAGGAGTGAAGTGTCATGTTTATTAGACACATCCCTGTCCTTACAGTAGAAGAGTGAAGTGTCATGTTTATTAGACAGATCCCTGTCCTGACAGTAGAGGAGTGAAGTGTCATGTTTATTAGTCACATCCCTGTCCTTACAGTAGAGGAGTGAAGTGTCATGTTTATTAGTCACATCCCTGTTCTTACAGTAGAGGAGTGAAGTGTCATGTTTATTAGACACATCCCTGTCCTTACAGTAGAGGAGTGAAGTGTCATGTTTATTAGTCACATCCCTGTCCTTACAGTAGAGGAGTGAGGTGTCATGTTTATTAGTCACATCCCTGTCCTTATAGTAGAGGAGTGAAGTGTCATGTTTATTAGACACATCCCTGTCCTTACAGTAGAGGAGTGAAGTGTCATGTTTATTAGACACATCACTGTCCTTACAGTAGAGGAGTGAAGTGTCATGTTTATAAGTCACATCCCTGTCCTTACAGTAGAGGAGTGAAGTGTCATGTTTATTAGTCACATCCCTGTCCTTACAGTAGAGGAGTGAAGTGTCATGTTTATTAGTCACATCCCTGTCCTTACAGTAGACGAGTGAAGTGTCATGTTTATTAGTCACATCCCTGTCCTGACAGTAGAGGAGTGAAGTGTCATGTTTATTAGACACATCCCTGTCCTGACAGTAGAGGAGTGAAGTGTCATGTTTATTAGACACATCCCTGTGCTTACAGTAGAGGAGTGAAGTGTCATGTTTATTAGACACATCCATGTCCTTACAGTAGAGGAGTGAAGTGTCATGTTTATTAGACACATCCCTGTCCTTACAGTAGAGGAGTGAAGTGTCATGTTTATTAGTCACATCCCTGTCCTTACAGTAGAGGAGTGAAGTGTCATGTTTATTAGACACATCCTTGTCCTGTACAGTAGAGGAGTGAAGTGTCATGTTTATTAGTCACATCCCTGTCCTTACAGTAGAGGAGTGAAGTGTCATGTTTATTAGTCACATCCCTGTCCTTACAGTAGACGAGTGAAGTGTCATGTTTATTAGTCAAATCCCTGTCCTGACAGTAGAGGAGTGAAGTGTCATGTTTATTAGTCACATCCCTGTCCTGACAGTAGAGGAGTGAAGTGTCATGTTTATTAGTCACATCCCTGTCCTTACTGTAGAGGAGTGAAGTGTCATGTTTATTAGTCACATCCCTGTCCTTACAGTAGAGGAGTGAAGTGTCATGTTTATTAGACACATCCCTGTCCTTACAGTAGAAGAGTGAAGTGTCATGTTTATTAGACAGATCCCTGTCCTGACAGTAGAGGAGTGAAGTGTCATGTTTATTAGTCACATCCCTGTCCTTACAGTAGAGGAGTGAAGTGTCATGTTTATTAGTCACATCCCTGTTCTTACAGTAGAGGAGTGAAGTGTCATGTTTATTAGACACATCCCTGTCCTTACAGTAGAGGAGTGAAGTGTCATGTTTATTAGTCACATCCCTGTCCTTACAGTAGAGGAGTGAGGTGTCATGTTTATTAGTCACATCCCTGTCCTTATAGTAGAGGAGTGAAGTGTCATGTTTATTAGACACATCCATGTCCTTACAGTAGAGGAGTGAAGTGTCATGTTTATTAGACACATCACTGTCCTTACAGTAGAGGAGTGAAGTGTCATGTTTATAAGTCACATCCCTGTCCTTACAGTAGAGGAGTGAAGTGTCATGTTTATTAGTCACATCCCTGTCCTTACAGTAGAGGAGTGAAGTGTCATGTTTATTAGTCACATCCCTGTCCTTACAGTAGACGAGTGAAGTGTCATGTTTATTAGTCACATCCCTGTCCTGACAGTAGAGGAGTGAAGTGTCATGTTTATTAGACACATCCCTGTCCTGACAGTAGAGGAGTGAAGTGTCATGTTTATTAGACACATCCCTGTGCTTACAGTAGAGGAGTGAAGTGTCATGTTTATTAGACACATCCATGTCCTTACAGTAGAGGAGTGAAGTGTCATGTTTATTAGACACATCCCTGTCCTTACAGTAGAGGAGTGAAGTGTCATGTTTATTAGTCACATCCCTATCCTTACAGTAGAGGAGTGAAGTGTCATGTTTATTAGACACATCCCTGTCCTGACAGTAGAGGAGTGAAGTGTCATGTTTATTAGTCACATCCCTGTACTTACAGTAGAGGAGTGAAGTGTCATGTTTATTAGTCACATCCCTGTCCTTACAGTAGAGGAGTGAAGTGTCATGTTTATTAGACACATCCCTGTCCTTACAGTAGAAGAGTGAAGTGTCATGTTTATTAGACAGATCCCTGTCCTGACAGTAGAGGAGTGAAGTGTCATGTTTATTAGTCACATCCCTGTCCTTACAGTAGAGGAGTGAAGTGTCATGTTTATTAGTCACATCCCTGTTCTTACAGTAGAGGAGTGAAGTGTCATGTTTATTAGACACATCCCTGTCCTTACAGTAGAGGAGTGAAGTGTCATGTTTATTAGTCACATCCCTGTCCTTACAGTAGAGGAGTGAGGTGTCATGTTTATTAGTCACATCCCTGTCCTTATAGTAGAGGAGTGAAGTGTCATGTTTATTAGTCACATCCCTGTCCTACAGTAGAGGAGTGAAGTGTCATGTTTATTAGACACATCCCTGTCCTTACAGTAGAGGAGTGAAGTGTCATGTTTATTAGACACATCACTGTCCTTACAGTAGAGGAGTGAAGTGTCATGTTTATTAGTCACATCCCTGTCCTTACAGTAGAGGAGTGAAGTGTCATGTTTATTAGTCACATCCCTGTGCTTACAGTAGACGAGTGAAGTGTCATGTTTATTAGTCACATCCCTGTCCTTACAGTAGAGGAGTGAAGTGTCATGTTTATTAGTCACATCCCTGTCCTTACAGTAGAGGAGTGAAGTGTCATGTTTATTAGACACATCCCTGTCCTTACAGTAGAGGAGTGAAGTGTCATGTTTATTAGTCACATCCCTGTCCTTACAGTAGAGTGAAGTGTCATGTTTATTAGTCACATCCCTGTCCTTACAGTAGAGGAGTGAAGTGTCATGTTTATTAGACACATCCCTGTCCTGTACAGTAGAGGAGTGAAGTGTCATGTTTATTAGTCACATCCCTGTCCTGACAGTAGAGGAGTGAAGTGTCATGTTTATTAGTCACATCCCTGTCCTTACAGTAGAGGAGTGAAGTGTCATGTTTATTAGACACATCCCTGTCCTTACAGTAGAGGAGTGAAGTGTCATGTTTATTAGTCACATCCCTGTACTTACAGTAGAGGAGTGAAGTGTCATGTTTATTAGTCACATCCCTGTCCTTACAGTAGAGGAGTGAAGTGTCATGTTTATTAGACACATCCCTGTCCTTACAGTAGAAGAGTGAAGTGTCATGTTTATTAGACAGATCCCTGTCCTGACAGTAGAGGAGTGAAGTGTCATGTTTATTAGTCACATCCCTGTCCTTACAGTAGAGGAGTGAAGTGTCATGTTTATTAGTCACATCCCTGTTCTTACAGTAGAGGAGTGAAGTGTCATGTTTATTAGACACATCCCTGTCCTTACAGTAGAGGAGTGAAGTGTCATGTTTATTAGTCACATCCCTGTGCTTACAGTAGACGAGTGAAGTGTCATGTTTATTAGTCACATCCCTGTCCTTACAGTAGAGGAGTGAAGTGTCATGTTTATTAGTCACATCCCTGTCCTTACAGTAGAGGAGTGAAGTGTCATGTTTATTAGACACATCCCTGTCCTTACAGTAGAGGAGTGAAGTGTCATGTTTATTAGTCACATCCCTGTCCTTACAGTAGAGTGAAGTGTCATGTTTATTAGTCACATCCCTGTCCTTACAGTAGAGGAGTGAAGTGTCATGTTTATTAGACACATCCCTGTCCTGTACAGTAGAGGAGTGAAGTGTCATGTTTATTAGTCACATCCCTGTCCTGACAGTAGAGGAGTGAAGTGTCATGTTTATTAGTCACATCCCTGTCCTTACAGTAGAGGAGTGAAGTGTCATGTTTATTAGACACATCCCTGTCCTTACAGTAGAGGAGTGAAGTGTCATGTTTATTAGTCACATCCCTGTCCTTACAGTAGAGGAGTGAAGTGTCATGTTTATTAGTCACATCCCTGTCCTTACAGTAGAGGAGTGAAGTGTCATGTTTATTAGACACATCCCTGTCCTTACAGTAGAGGAGTGAAGTGTCATGTGTATTAGTCACATCCCTGTGCTTACAGTAGAGGAGTGAAGTGTCATGTTTATTAGTCACATCCCTGTCCTTACAGTAGAGGAGTGAAGTGTCATGTTTATTAGTCACATCCCTGTCCTTACAGTAGAGGAGTGAAGTGTCATGTTTATTAGACACATCCATGTCCTGTACAGTAGAGGAGTGAAGTGTCATGTTTATTAGTCACATCCCTGTCCTGTACAGTAGAGGAGTGAAGTGTCATGTTTATTAGTCACATCCCTGTGCTTACAGTAGAGGAGTGAAGTGTCATGTTTATTAGTCACATCCCTGTCCTTACAGTAGAGGAGTGAAGTGTCATGTTTATTAGTCACATCCCTGTCCTTACAGTAGAGGAGTGAAGTGTCATGTTTATTAGTCACATCCCTGTCCTTACAGTAGAGGAGTGAAGTGTCATGTTTATTAGACACATCCCTGTCCTTACAGTAGAGGAGTGAAGTGTCATGTTTATTAGACACATCTCTGTCCTTACAGTAGAGGAGTGAAGTGTCATGTTTATTAGACACATCCCTGTCCTGACAGTAGAGGAGTGAAGTGTCATGTTTATTAGACACATCCCTGTCCTGTACAGTAGAGGAGTGAAGTGTCATGTGTATTAGTCACATCCCTGTCCTTACAGTAGATGAGTGAAGTGTCATGTTTATTAGACACATCCCTGTCCTTACAGTAGAGGAGTGAAGTGTCATGTTTATTAGTCACATCCCTGTCCTGACAGTAGAGGAGTGAAGTGTCATGTTTATTAGTCACATCCCTGTCCTTACAGTAGAGGAGTGAAGTGTCATGTTTATTAGACACATCCCTGTCCTTACAGTAGAGGAGTGAAGTGTCATGTTTATTAGTCACATCCCTGTCCTTACAGTAGAGGAGTGAAGTGTCATGTTTATTAGTCACATCCCTGTCCTTACAGTAGAGGAGTGAAGTGTCATGTTTATTAGTCACATCCCTGTCCTTACAGTAGAGGAGTGAAGTGTCATGTTTATTAGACACATCCATGTCCTGTACAGTAGAGGAGTGAAGTGTCATGTTTATTAGTCACATCCCTGTCCTGTACAGTAGAGGAGTGAAGTGTCATGTTTATTAGTCACATCCCTGTGCTTACAGTAGAGGAGTGAAGTGTCATGTTTATTAGTCACATCCCTGTCCTTACAGTAGAGGAGTGAAGTGTCATGTTTATTAGTCACATCCCTGTCCTTACAGTAGAGGAGTGAAGTGTCATGTTTATTAGTCACATCCCTGTCCTTACAGTAGAGGAGTGAAGTGTCATGTTTATTAGACACATCCCTGTCCTTACAGTAGAGGAGTGAAGTGTCATGTTTATTAGACACATCTCTGTCCTTACAGTAGAGGAGTGAAGTGTCATGTTTATTAGACACATCCCTGTCCTGACAGTAGAGGAGTGAAGTGTCATGTTTATTAGACACATCCCTGTCCTGTACAGTAGAGGAGTGAAGTGTCATGTGTATTAGTCACATCCCTGTCCTTACAGTAGATGAGTGAAGTGTCATGTTTATTAGACACATCCCTGTCCTTACAGTAGAGGAGTGAAGTGTCATGTTTATTAGTCACATCCCTGTCCTGACAGTAGAGGAGTGAAGTGTCATGTTTATTAGTCACATCCCTGTCCTTACAGTAGAGGAGTGAAGTGTCATGTTTATTAGACACATCCCTGTCCTTACAGTAGAGGAGTGAAGTGTCATGTTTATTAGTCACATCCCTGTCCTTACAGTAGAGGAGTGAAGTGTCATGTTTATTAGTCACATCCCTGTCCTTACAGTAGAGGAGTGAAGTGTCATGTTTATTAGACACATCCCTGTCCTTACAGTAGAGGAGTGAAGTGTCATGTGTATTAGTCACATCCCTGTGCTTACAGTAGAGGAGTGAAGTGTCATGTTTATTAGTCACATCCCTGTCCTTACAGTAGAGGAGTGAAGTGTCATGTTTATTAGTCACATCCCTGTCCTTACAGTAGAGGAGTGAAGTGTCATGTTTATTAGACACATCCATGTCCTGTACAGTAGAGGAGTGAAGTGTCATGTTTATTAGTCACATCCCTGTCCTGTACAGTAGAGGAGTGAAGTGTCATGTTTATTAGTCACATCCCTGTGCTTACAGTAGAGGAGTGAAGTGTCATGTTTATTAGTCACATCCCTGTCCTTACAGTAGAGGAGTGAAGTGTCATGTTTATTAGTCACATCCCTGTCCTTACAGTAGAGGAGTGAAGTGTCATGTTTATTAGACACATCCCTGTCCTTACAGTAGAGGAGTGAAGTGTCATGTTTATTAGACACATCCCTGTCCTGACAGTAGAGGAGTGAAGTGTCATGTTTATTAGTCACATCCCTGTCCTTACAGTAGAGGAGTGAAGTGTCATGTTTATTAGTCACATCCCTGTCCTGTACAGTAGAGGAGTGAAGTGTAATGTTTATTAGTCACATCCCTGTCCTTACAGTAGAGGAGTGAAGTGTCATGTTTATTAGTCACATCCCTGTCCTGTACAGTAGAGGAGTGAAGTGTCATGTTTATTAGTCACATCCCTGTGCTTACAGTAGGGGAGTGAAGTGTCATGTTTATTAGTCACATCCCTGTCCTGTACAGTAGAGGAGTGAAGTGTCATGTTTATTAGTCACATCCCTGTCCTTACAGTAGAGGAGTGAAGTGTCATGTTTATTAGACACATCCCTGTCCTTACAGTAGAGGAGTGAAGTGTCATGTTTATTAGACACATCCCGGTCCTTACAGTAGAGGAGTGAAGTGTCATGTTTATTAGACACATCCCTGTCCTGACAGTAGAGGAGTGAAGTGTCATGTTTATTAGACACATCCCTGTCCTGTACAGTAGAGGAGTGAAGTGTCATGTTTATTAGTCACATCCCTGTCCTTACAGTAGAGGAGTGAAGTGTCATGTTTATTAGACACATCCATGTCCTTACAGTAGAGGAGTGAAGTGTCATGTTTATTAGTCACATCCCTGTCCTGACAGTAGAGGAGTGAAGTGTCATGTTTATTAGTCACATCCCTGTCCTTACAGTAGAGGAGTGAAGTGTCATGTTTATTAGACACATCCCTGTCCTGACAGTAGAGGAGTGAAGTGTCATGTTTATTAGACACATCCCTGTCCTTACAGTAGAGGAGTGAAGTGTCATGTTTATTAGTCACATCCCTGTCCTTACAGTAGAGGAGTGAAGTGTCATGTTTATTAGACACATCCCTGTCCTTACAGTAGAGGAGTGAAGTGTCATGTTTATTAGTCACATCCCTGTCCTTACATTAGAGGAGTGAAGTGTCATGTTTATTAGTCACATCCCTGTCCTTACAGTAGAGGAGTGAAGTGTCATGTTTATTAGTCACATCCCTGTCCTTACAGTAGAGGAGTGAAGTGTCATGTTTATTAGTCACATCCCTGTCCTTACAGTAGAGGAGTGAAGTGTCATGTTTATTAGACACATCCCTGTCCTTACAGTAGAGGAGTGAAGTGTCATGTGTATTAGTCACATCCCTGTGCTTACAGTAGAGGAGTGAAGTGTCATGTTTATTAGACACATCCCTGTCCTACAGTAGAGGAGTGAAGTGTCATGTGTATTAGTCACATCCCTGTCCTTACAGTAGGGGAGTGAAGTGTCATGTTTATTAGACACATCCCTGTCCTTACAGTAGAGGAGTGAAGTGTCATGTTTATTAGACACATCCCTGTCCTGTACAGTAGAGGAGTGAAGTGTCATGTTTATTAGACACATCCCTGTTCTTACAGTAGAGGAGTGAAGTGTCATGTTTATTAGACACATCCCTGTCCTTACAGTAGAGGAGTGAAGTGTCATGTTTATTAGTCACATCCCTGTCCTTACAGTAGAGGAGTGAGGTGTCATGTTTATTAGTCACATCCCTGTCCTTATAGTAGAGGAGTGAAGTGTCATGTTTATTAGACACATCCCTGTCCTTACAGTAGAGGAGTGAAGTGTCATGTTTATTAGACACATCACTGTCCTTACAGTAGAGGAGTGAAGTGTCATGTTTATTAGTCACATCCCTGTCCTTACAGTAGAGGAGTGAAGTGTCATGTTTATTAGTCACATCCCTGTCCTTACAGTAGAGGAGTGAAGTGTCATGTTTATTAGACACATCCCTGTCCTTACAGTAGAGGAGTGAAGTGTCATGTTTATTAGTCACATCCCTGTCCTTACAGTAGAGTGAAGTGTCATGTTTATTAGTCACATCCCTGTCCTTACAGTAGAGGAGTGAAGTGTCATGTTTATTAGACACATCCCTGTCCTGTACAGTAGAGGAGTGAAGTGTCATGTTTATTAGTCACATCCCTGTCCTGACAGTAGAGGAGTGAAGTGTCATGTTTATTAGTCACATCCCTGTCCTTACAGTAGAGGAGTGAAGTGTCATGTTTATTAGACACATCCCTGTCCTTACAGTAGAGGAGTGAAGTGTCATGTTTATTAGTCACATCCCTGTACTTACAGTAGAGGAGTGAAGTGTCATGTTTATTAGTCACATCCCTGTCCTTACAGTAGAGGAGTGAAGTGTCATGTTTATTAGACACATCCCTGTCCTTACAGTAGAAGAGTGAAGTGTCATGTTTATTAGACAGATCCCTGTCCTGACAGTAGAGGAGTGAAGTGTCATGTTTATTAGTCACATCCCTGTCCTTACAGTAGAGGAGTGAAGTGTCATGTTTATTAGTCACATCCCTGTTCTTACAGTAGAGGAGTGAAGTGTCATGTTTATTAGACACATCCCTGTCCTTACAGTAGAGGAGTGAAGTGTCATGTTTATTAGTCACATCCCTGTGCTTACAGTAGACGAGTGAAGTGTCATGTTTATTAGTCACATCCCTGTCCTTACAGTAGAGGAGTGAAGTGTCATGTTTATTAGTCACATCCCTGTCCTTACAGTAGAGGAGTGAAGTGTCATGTTTATTAGACACATCCCTGTCCTTACAGTAGAGGAGTGAAGTGTCATGTTTATTAGTCACATCCCTGTCCTTACAGTAGAGTGAAGTGTCATGTTTATTAGTCACATCCCTGTCCTTACAGTAGAGGAGTGAAGTGTCATGTTTATTAGACACATCCCTGTCCTGTACAGTAGAGGAGTGAAGTGTCATGTTTATTAGTCACATCCCTGTCCTGACAGTAGAGGAGTGAAGTGTCATGTTTATTAGTCACATCCCTGTCCTTACAGTAGAGGAGTGAAGTGTCATGTTTATTAGACACATCCCTGTCCTTACAGTAGAGGAGTGAAGTGTCATGTTTATTAGTCACATCCCTGTCCTTACAGTAGAGGAGTGAAGTGTCATGTTTATTAGTCACATCCCTGTCCTTACAGTAGAGGAGTGAAGTGTCATGTTTATTAGACACATCCCTGTCCTTACAGTAGAGGAGTGAAGTGTCATGTGTATTAGTCACATCCCTGTGCTTACAGTAGAGGAGTGAAGTGTCATGTTTATTAGTCACATCCCTGTCCTTACAGTAGAGGAGTGAAGTGTCATGTTTATTAGTCACATCCCTGTCCTTACAGTAGAGGAGTGAAGTGTCATGTTTATTAGACACATCCATGTCCTGTACAGTAGAGGAGTGAAGTGTCATGTTTATTAGTCACATCCCTGTCCTGTACAGTAGAGGAGTGAAGTGTCATGTTTATTAGTCACATCCCTGTGCTTACAGTAGAGGAGTGAAGTGTCATGTTTATTAGTCACATCCCTGTCCTTACAGTAGAGGAGTGAAGTGTCATGTTTATTAGTCACATCCCTGTCCTTACAGTAGAGGAGTGAAGTGTCATGTTTATTAGTCACATCCCTGTCCTTACAGTAGAGGAGTGAAGTGTCATGTTTATTAGACACATCCCTGTCCTTACAGTAGAGGAGTGAAGTGTCATGTTTATTAGACACATCTCTGTCCTTACAGTAGAGGAGTGAAGTGTCATGTTTATTAGACACATCCCTGTCCTGACAGTAGAGGAGTGAAGTGTCATGTTTATTAGACACATCCCTGTCCTGTACAGTAGAGGAGTGAAGTGTCATGTGTATTAGTCACATCCCTGTCCTTACAGTAGATGAGTGAAGTGTCATGTTTATTAGACACATCCCTGTCCTTACAGTAGAGGAGTGAAGTGTCATGTTTATTAGTCACATCCCTGTCCTGACAGTAGAGGAGTGAAGTGTCATGTTTATTAGTCACATCCCTGTCCTTACAGTAGAGGAGTGAAGTGTCATGTTTATTAGACACATCCCTGTCCTTACAGTAGAGGAGTGAAGTGTCATGTTTATTAGTCACATCCCTGTCCTTACAGTAGAGGAGTGAAGTGTCATGTTTATTAGTCACATCCCTGTCCTTACAGTAGAGGAGTGAAGTGTCATGTTTATTAGTCACATCCCTGTCCTTACAGTAGAGGAGTGAAGTGTCATGTTTATTAGACACATCCATGTCCTGTACAGTAGAGGAGTGAAGTGTCATGTTTATTAGTCACATCCCTGTCCTGTACAGTAGAGGAGTGAAGTGTCATGTTTATTAGTCACATCCCTGTGCTTACAGTAGAGGAGTGAAGTGTCATGTTTATTAGTCACATCCCTGTCCTTACAGTAGAGGAGTGAAGTGTCATGTTTATTAGTCACATCCCTGTCCTTACAGTAGAGGAGTGAAGTGTCATGTTTATTAGTCACATCCCTGTCCTTACAGTAGAGGAGTGAAGTGTCATGTTTATTAGACACATCCCTGTCCTTACAGTAGAGGAGTGAAGTGTCATGTTTATTAGACACATCTCTGTCCTTACAGTAGAGGAGTGAAGTGTCATGTTTATTAGACACATCCCTGTCCTGACAGTAGAGGAGTGAAGTGTCATGTTTATTAGACACATCCCTGTCCTGTACAGTAGAGGAGTGAAGTGTCATGTGTATTAGTCACATCCCTGTCCTTACAGTAGATGAGTGAAGTGTCATGTTTATTAGACACATCCCTGTCCTTACAGTAGAGGAGTGAAGTGTCATGTTTATTAGTCACATCCCTGTCCTGACAGTAGAGGAGTGAAGTGTCATGTTTATTAGTCACATCCCTGTCCTTACAGTAGAGGAGTGAAGTGTCATGTTTATTAGACACATCCCTGTCCTTACAGTAGAGGAGTGAAGTGTCATGTTTATTAGTCACATCCCTGTCCTTACAGTAGAGGAGTGAAGTGTCATGTTTATTAGTCACATCCCTGTCCTTACAGTAGAGGAGTGAAGTGTCATGTTTATTAGACACATCCCTGTCCTTACAGTAGAGGAGTGAAGTGTCATGTGTATTAGTCACATCCCTGTGCTTACAGTAGAGGAGTGAAGTGTCATGTTTATTAGTCACATCCCTGTCCTTACAGTAGAGGAGTGAAGTGTCATGTTTATTAGTCACATCCCTGTCCTTACAGTAGAGGAGTGAAGTGTCATGTTTATTAGACACATCCATGTCCTGTACAGTAGAGGAGTGAAGTGTCATGTTTATTAGTCACATCCCTGTCCTGTACAGTAGAGGAGTGAAGTGTCATGTTTATTAGTCACATCCCTGTGCTTACAGTAGAGGAGTGAAGTGTCATGTTTATTAGTCACATCCCTGTCCTTACAGTAGAGGAGTGAAGTGTCATGTTTATTAGTCACATCCCTGTCCTTACAGTAGAGGAGTGAAGTGTCATGTTTATTAGACACATCCCTGTCCTTACAGTAGAGGAGTGAAGTGTCATGTTTATTAGACACATCCCTGTCCTGACAGTAGAGGAGTGAAGTGTCATGTTTATTAGTCACATCCCTGTCCTTACAGTAGAGGAGTGAAGTGTCATGTTTATTAGTCACATCCCTGTCCTGTACAGTAGAGGAGTGAAGTGTAATGTTTATTAGTCACATCCCTGTCCTTACAGTAGAGGAGTGAAGTGTCATGTTTATTAGTCACATCCCTGTCCTGTACAGTAGAGGAGTGAAGTGTCATGTTTATTAGTCACATCCCTGTGCTTACAGTAGAGGAGTGAAGTGTCATGTTTATTAGTCACATCCCTGTCCTGTACAGTAGAGGAGTGAAGTGTCATGTTTATTAGTCACATCCCTGTCCTTACAGTAGAGGAGTGAAGTGTCATGTTTATTAGACACATCCCTGTCCTTACAGTAGAGGAGTGAAGTGTCATGTTTATTAGACACATCCCGGTCCTTACAGTAGAGGAGTGAAGTGTCATGTTTATTAGACACATCCCTGTCCTGACAGTAGAGGAGTGAAGTGTCATGTTTATTAGACACATCCCTGTCCTGTACAGTAGAGGAGTGAAGTGTCATGTTTATTAGTCACATCCCTGTCCTTACAGTAGAGGAGTGAAGTGTCATGTTTATTAGACACATCCATGTCCTTACAGTAGAGGAGTGAAGTGTCATGTTTATTAGTCACATCCCTGTCCTGACAGTAGAGGAGTGAAGTGTCATGTTTATTAGTCACATCCCTGTCCTTACAGTAGAGGAGTGAAGTGTCATGTTTATTAGACACATCCCTGTCCTGACAGTAGAGGAGTGAAGTGTCATGTTTATTAGACACATCCCTGTCCTTACAGTAGAGGAGTGAAGTGTCATGTTTATTAGTCACATCCCTGTCCTTACAGTAGAGGAGTGAAGTGTCATGTTTATTAGACACATCCCTGTCCTTACAGTAGAGGAGTGAAGTGTCATGTTTATTAGTCACATCCCTGTCCTTACATTAGAGGAGTGAAGTGTCATGTTTATTAGTCACATCCCTGTCCTTACAGTAGAGGAGTGAAGTGTCATGTTTATTAGTCACATCCCTGTCCTTACAGTAGAGGAGTGAAGTGTCATGTTTATTAGTCACATCCCTGTCCTTACAGTAGAGGAGTGAAGTGTCATGTTTATTAGACACATCCCTGTCCTTACAGTAGAGGAGTGAAGTGTCATGTGTATTAGTCACATCCCTGTGCTTACAGTAGAGGAGTGAAGTGTCATGTTTATTAGACACATCCCTGTCCTACAGTAGAGGAGTGAAGTGTCATGTGTATTAGTCACATCCCTGTCCTTACAGTAGGGGAGTGAAGTGTCATGTTTATTAGACACATCCCTGTCCTTACAGTAGAGGAGTGAAGTGTCATGTTTATTAGACACATCCCTGTCCTGTACAGTAGAGGAGTGAAGTGTCATGTTTATTAGACACATCCCTGTCCTTACAGTAGAGGAGTGAAGTGTCATGTTTATTAGACACATCCCTGTCCTGTACAGTAGAGGAGTGAAGTGTCATGTTTATTAGACACATCCCTGTCCTTACAGTAGAGGAGTGAAGTGTCATGTTTATTAGACACATCCCTGTCCTTACAGTAGAGGAGTGAAGTGTCATGTTTATTAGACACATCCCTGTCCTTACAGTAGAGGAGTGAAGTGTCATGTTTATTAGTCACATCCCTGTCCTGTACAGTAGAGGAGTGAAGTGTCATGTTTATTAGACACATCCCTGTCTTGTACAGTAGAGGAGTGAAGTGTCATGTTTATTAGTCACATCCCTGTCCTGTACAGTAGAGGAGTGAAGTGTCATGTTTATTAGACACATCCCTGTCCTTACAGTAGAGGAGTGAAGTGTCATGTTTATTAGACACATACCTGTCCTTACAGTAGAGGAGTGAGGTGTCATGTTTATTAGTCACATCCCTGTCCTTACCGTAGAGGAGTGAAGTGTCATGTTTATTAGTCACATCCCTGTCCTGACAGTAGAGGAGTGAAGTGTCATGTTTATTAGACACATCCCTGTCCTGACAGTAGAGGAGTGAAGTGTCATGTTTATTAGACACATCCCTGTGCTTACAGTAGAGGAGTGAAGTGTCATGTTTATTAGTCACATCCCTGTCCTTACAGTAGAGGAGTGAAGTGTCATGTTTATTAGTCACATCCCTGTCCTTACAGTAGAGGAGTGAAGTGTCATGTTTATTAGACACATCACTGTCCTTACAGTAGAGGAGTGAAGTGTCATGTTTATTAGTCACATCCCTGTGCTTACAGTAGAGGAGTGAAGTGTCATGTTTATTAGACACATCCTTGTCCTGTACAGTAGAGGAGTGAAGTGTCATGTTTATTAGTCACATCCCTGTCCTTACAGTAGAGGAGTGAAGTGTCATGTTTATTAGTCACATCCCTGTCCTTACAGTAGAGGAGTGAAGTGTCATGTTTATTAGTCACATCCCTGTCCTTACAGTAGACGAGTGAAGTGTCATGTTTATTAGTCACATCCCTGTCCTGACAGTAGAGGAGTGAAGTGTCATGTTTATTAGACACATCCCTGTCCTGACAGTAGAGGAGTGAAGTGTCATGTTTATTAGTCACATCCCTGTCCTTACAGTAGAGGAGTGAAGTGTCATGTTTATTAGTCACATCCCTGTCCTTACAGTAGAGGAGTGAAGTGTCATGTTTATTAGACACATCCCTGTCCTTACAGTAGAAGAGTGAAGTGTCATGTTTATTAGACAGATCCCTGTCCTGACAGTAGAGGAGTGAAGTGTCATGTTTATTAGTCACATCCCTGTCCTTACAGTAGAGGAGTGAAGTGTCATGTTTATTAGTCACATCCCTGTTCTTACAGTAGAGGAGTGAAGTGTCATGTTTATTAGACACATCCCTGTCCTTACAGTAGAGGAGTGAAGTGTCATGTTTATTAGTCACATCCCTGTCCTTACAGTAGAGGAGTGAGGTGTCATGTTTATTAGTCACATCCCTGTCCTTATAGTAGAGGAGTGAAGTGTCATGTTTATTAGACACATCCCTGTCCTTACAGTAGAGGAGTGAAGTGTCATGTTTATTAGACACATCACTGTCCTTACAGTAGAGGAGTGAAGTGTCATGTTTATAAGTCACATCCCTGTCCTTACAGTAGAGGAGTGAAGTGTCATGTTTATTAGTCACATCCCTGTGCTTACAGTAGACGAGTGAAGTGTCATGTTTATTAGTCACATCCCTGTCCTTACAGTAGAGGAGTGAAGTGTCATGTTTATTAGTCACATCCCTGTCCTTACAGTAGAGGAGTGAAGTGTCATGTTTATTAGACACATCCCTGTCCTTACAGTAGAGGAGTGAAGTGTCATGTTTATTAGTCACATCCCTGTCCTTACAGTAGAGTGAAGTGTCATGTTTATTAGTCACATCCCTGTCCTTACAGTAGAGGAGTGAAGTGTCGTGTTTATTAGACACATCCCTGTCCTGTACAGTAGAGGAGTGAAGTGTCATGTTTATTAGTCACATCCCTGTCCTGACAGTAGAGGAGTGAAGTGTCATGTTTATTAGTCACATCCCTGTCCTTACAGTAGAGGAGTGAAGTGTCATGTTTATTAGACACATCCCTGTCCTTACAGTAGAGGAGTGAAGTGTCATGTTTATTAGTCACATCCCTGTCCTTACAGTAGAGGAGTGAAGTGTCATGTTTATTAGTCACATCCCTGTCCTTACAGTAGAGGAGTGAAGTGTCATGTTTATTAGACACATCCCTGTCCTTACAGTAGAGGAGTGAAGTGTAATGTGTATTAGTCACATCCCTGTGCTTACAGTAGAGGAGTGAAGTGTCATGTTTATTAGTCACATCCCTGTCCTTACAGTAGAGTGAAGTGTCATGTTTATTAATCACATCCCTGTCCTTACAGTAGAGGAGTGAAGTGTCATGTTTATTAGACACATCCATGTCCTGTACAGTAGAGGAGTGAAGTGTCATGTTTATTAGTCACATCCCTGTCCTGTACAGTAGAGGAGTGAAGTGTCATGTTTATTAGTCACATCCCTGTGCTTACAGTAGAGGAGTGAAGTGTCATGTTTATTAGTCACATCCCTGTCCTTACAGTAGAGGAGTGAAGTGTCATGTTTATTAGTCACATCCCTGTCCTTACAGTAGAGGAGTGAAGTGTCATGTTTATTAGACACATCCCTGTCCTTACAGTAGAGGAGTGAAGTGTCATGTTTATTAGACACATCCCTGTCCTGACAGTAGAGGAGTGAAGTGTCATGTTTATTAGTCACATCCCTGTCCTTACAGTAGAGGAGTGAAGTGTCATGTTTATTAGTCACATCCCTGTCCTGTACAGTAGAGGAGTGAAGTGTAATGTTTATTAGTCACATCCCTGTCCTTACAGTAGAGGAGTGAAGTGTCATGTTTATTAGTCACATCCCTGTCCTGTACAGCAGAGGAGTGAAGTGTCATGTTTATTAGTCACATCCCTGTGCTTACAGTAGAGGAGTGAAGTGTCATGTTTATTAGTCACATCCCTGTCCTGTACAGTAGATGAGTGAAGTGTCATGTTTATTAGTCACATCCCTGTCCTTACAGTAGAGGAGTGAAGTGTCATGTTTATTAGACACATCCCTGTCCTTACAGTAGAGGAGTGAAGTGTCATGTTTATTAGACACATCCCTGTCCTTACAGTAGAGGAGTGAAGTGTCATGTTTATTAGACACATCCCTGTCCTGACAGTAGAGGAGTGACGTGTCATGTTTATTAGACACATCCCTGTCCTGTACAGTAGAGGAGTGAAGTGTCATGTTTATTAGTCACATCCCTGTCCTTACAGTAGAGGAGTGAAGTGTCATGTTTATTAGACACATCCCTGTCCTTACAGTAGAGGAGTGAAGTGTCATGTTTATTAGTCAAATCCCTGTCCTGACAGTAGAGGAGTGAAGTGTCATGTTTATTAGTCACATCCCTGTCCTTACAGTAGAGGAGTGAAGTGTCATGTTTATTAGACACATCCCTGTCCTGACAGTAGAGGAGTGAAGTGTCATGTTTATTAGACACATCCCTGTCCTTACAGTAGAGGAGTGAAGTGTCATGTTTATTAGTCACATCCCTGTCCTTACAGTAGAGGAGTGAAGTGTCATGTTTATTAGACACATCCCTGTCCTTACAGTAGAGGAGTGAAGTGTCATGTTTATTAGTCACATCCCTGTCCTTACATTAGAGGAGTGAAGTGTCATGTTTATTAGTCACATCCCTGTCCTTACAGTAGAGGAGTGAAGTGTCATGTTTATTAGTCACATCCCTGTCCTTACAGTAGAGGAGTGAAGTGTCATGTTTATTAGTCACATCCCTGTCCTTACAGTAGAGGAGTGAAGTGTCATGTTTATTAGTCACATCCCTGTCCTTACAGTAGAGGAGTGAAGTGTCATGTTTATTAGACACATCCCTGTCCTTACAGTAGAGGAGTGAAGTGTCATGTGTATTAGTCACATCCCTGTGCTTACAGTAGAGGAGTGAAGTGTCATGTTTATTAGTCACATCCCTGTCCTTACAGTAGAGGAGTGAAGTGTCATGTTTATTAGTCACATCCCTGTCCTTACAGTAGAGGTGTGAAGTGTCATGTTTATTAGTCACATCCCTGTCCTTACAGTAGAGGAGTGAAGTGTCATGTTTATTAGACACATCCCTGTCCTTACAGTAGAGGAGTGAAGTGTCATGTTTATTAGTCACATCCCTGTCCTTACAGTAGAGGAGTGAAGTGTCATGTTTATTAGTCACATCCCTGTCCTTACAGTAGAGGAGTGAAGTGTCATGTTTATTAGACACATCCCTGTCCTTACAGTAGAGGAGTGAAGTGTCATGTGTATTAGTCACATCCCTGTGCTTACAGTAGAGGAGTGAAGTGTCATGTTTATTAGTCACATCCCTGTCCTTACAGTAGAGGAGTGAAGTGTCATGTTTATTAGTCACATCCCTGTCCTTACAGTAGAGGAGTGAAGTGTCATGTTTATTAGACACATCCATGTCCTGTACAGTAGAGGAGTGAAGTGTCATGTTTATTAGTCACATCCCTGTCCTGTACAGTAGAGGAGTGAAGTGTCATGTTTATTAGTCACATCCCTGTGCTTACAGTAGAGGAGTGAAGTGTCATGTTTATTAGTCACATCCCTGTCCTTACAGTAGAGGAGTGAAGTGTCATGTTTATTAGTCACATCCCTGTCCTTACAGTAGAGGAGTGAAGTGTCATGTTTATTAGACACATCCCTGTCCTTACAGTAGAGGAGTGAAGTGTCATGTTTATTAGACACATCCCTGTCCTGACAGTAGAGGAGTGAAGTGTCATGTTTATTAGTCACATCCCTGTCCTTACAGTAGAGGAGTGAAGTGTCATGTTTATTAGACACATCCCTGTCCTGACAGTAGAGGAGTGAAGTGTCATGTTTATTAGACACATCCCTGTCCTTACAGTAGAGGAGTGAAGTGTCATGTTTATTAGTCACATCCCTGTCCTTACAGTAGAGGAGTGAAGTGTCATGTTTATTAGACACATCCCTGTCCTTACAGTAGAGGAGTGAAGTGTCATGTTTATTAGTCACATCCCTGTCCTTACATTAGAGGAGTGAAGTGTCATGTTTATTAGTCACATCCCTGTCCTTACAGTAGAGGAGTGAAGTGTCATGTTTATTAGTCACATCCCTGTCCTTACAGTAGAGGAGTGAAGTGTCATGTTTATTAGTCACATCCCTGTCCTTACAGTAGAGGAGTGAAGTGTCATGTTTATTAGTCACATCCCTGTCCTTACAGTAGAGGAGTGAAGTGTCATGTTTATTAGACACATCCCTGTCCTTACAGTAGAGGAGTGAAGTGTCATGTGTATTAGTCACATCCCTGTGCTTACAGTAGAGGAGTGAAGTGTCATGTTTATTAGTCACATCCCTGTCCTTACAGTAGAGGAGTGAAGTGTCATGTTTATTAGTCACATCCCTGTCCTTACAGTAGAGGAGTGAAGTGTCATGTTTATTAGTCACATCCCTGTCCTTACAGTAGAGGAGTGAAGTGTCATGTTTATTAGACACATCCCTGTCCTTACAGTAGAGGAGTGAAGTGTCATGTTTATTAGTCACATCCCTGTCCTTACAGTAGAGGAGTGAAGTGTCATGTTTATTAGTCACATCCCTGTCCTTACAGTAGAGGAGTGAAGTGTCATGTTTATTAGACACATCCCTGTCCTTACAGTAGAGGAGTGAAGTGTCATGTGTATTAGTCACATCCCTGTGCTTACAGTAGAGGAGTGAAGTGTCATGTTTATTAGTCACATCCCTGTCCTTACAGTAGAGGAGTGAAGTGTCATGTTTATTAGTCACATCCCTGTCCTTACAGTAGAGGAGTGAAGTGTCAAGTTTAGTAGACACATCCATGTCCTGTACAGTAGAGGAGTGAAGTGTCATGTTTATTAGTCACATCCCTGTCCTGTACAGTAGAGGAGTGAAGTGTCATGTTTATTAGTCACATCCCTGTGCTTACAGTAGAGGAGTGAAGTGTCATGTTTATTAGTCACATCCCTGTCCTTACAGTAGAGGAGTGAAGTGTCATGTTTATTAGTCACATCCCTGTCCTTACAGTAGAGGAGTGAAGTGTCATGTTTATTAGACACATCCCTGTCCTTACAGTAGAGGAGTGAAGTGTCATGTTTATTAGACACATCCCTGTCCTGACAGTAGAGGAGTGAAGTGTCATGTTTATTAGTCACATCCCTGTCCTTACAGTAGAGGAGTGAAGTGTCATGTTTATTAGTCACATCCCTGTCCTGTACAGTAGAGGAGTGAAGTGTAATGTTTATTAGTCACATCCCTGTCCTTACAGTAGAGGAGTGAAGTGTCATGTTTATTAGTCACATCCCTGTCCTGTACAGTAGAGGAGTGAAGTGTCATGTTTATTAGTCACATCCCTGTGCTTACAGTAGAGGAGTGAAGTGTCATGTTTATTAGTCACATCCCTGTCCTGTACAGTAGAGGAGTGAAGTGTCATGTTTATTAGTCACATCCCTGTCCTTACAGTAGAGGAGTGAAGTGTCATGTTTATTAGACACATCCCTGTCCTTACAGTAGAGGAGTGAAGTGTCATGTTTATTAGACACATCCCTGTCCTTACAGTAGAGGAGTGAAGTGTCATGTTTATTAGACACATCCCTGTCCTGACAGTAGAGGAGTGAAGTGTCATGTTTATTAGACACATCCCTGTCCTGTACAGTAGAGGAGTGAAGTGTCATGTTTATTAGTCACATCCCTGTCCTTACAGTAGAGGAGTGAAGTGTCATGTTTATTAGACACATCCATGTCCTTACAGTAGAGGAGTGAAGTGTCATGTTTATTAGTCACATCCCTGTCCTGACAGTAGAGGAGTGAAGTGTCATGTTTATTAGTCACATCCCTGTCCTTACAGTAGAGGAGTGAAGTGTCATGTTTATTAGACACATCCCTGTCCTGACAGTAGAGGAGTGAAGTGTCATGTTTATTAGACACATCCCTGTCCTTACAGTAGAGGAGTGAAGTGTCATGTTTATTAGTCACATCCCTGTCCTTACAGTAGAGGAGTGAAGTGTCATGTTTATTAGACACATCCCTGTCCTTACAGTAGAGGAGTGAAGTGTCATGTTTATTAGTCACATCCCTGTCCTTACATTAGAGGAGTGAAGTGTCATGTTTATTAGTCACATCCCTGTCCTTACAGTAGAGGAGTGAAGTGTCATGTTTATTAGTCACATCCCTGTCCTTACAGTAGAGGAGTGAAGTGTCATGTTTATTAGTCACATCCCTGTCCTTACAGTAGAGGAGTGAAGTGTCATGTTTATTAGACACATCCCTGTCCTTACAGTAGAGGAGTGAAGTGTCATGTGTATTAGTCACATCCCTGTGCTTACAGTAGAGGAGTGAAGTGTCATGTTTATTAGACACATCCCTGTCCTACAGTAGAGGAGTGAAGTGTCATGTGTATTAGTCACATCCCTGTCCTTACAGTAGAGGAGTGAAGTGTCATGTTTATTAGTCACATCCCTGTCCTTACAGTAGAGGAGTGAAGTGTCATGTTTATTAGACACATCCCTGTCTTTACAGTAGAGGAGTGAAGTGTCATGTTTATTAGACACATCCCTGTCCTGTACAGTAGAGGAGTGAAGTGTCATGTTTATTAGACACATCCCTGTCCTTACAGTAGAGGAGTGAAGTGTCATGTTTATTATACACATCCCTGTCCTGTACAGTAGAGGAGTGAAGTGTCATGTTTATTAGACACATCCCTGTCCTTACAGTAGAGGAGTGAAGTGTCATGTTTATTAGACACATCCCTGTCCTTAGAGTAGAGGAGTGAAGTGTCATGTTTATTAGACACATCCCTGTCCTTACAGTAGAGGAGTGAAGTGTCATGTTTATTAGTCACATCCCTGTCCTGTACAGTAGAGGAGTGAAGTGTCATGTTTATTAGACACATCCCTGTCTTGTACAGTAGAGGAGTGAAGTGTCATGTTTATTAGTCACATCCCTGTCCTGTACAGTAGAGGAGTGAAGTGTCATGTTTATTAGACACATCCCTGTCCTTACAGTAGAGGAGTGAAGTGTCATGTTTATTAGACACATACCTGTCCTTACAGTAGAGGAGTGAGGTGTCATGTTTATTAGTCACATCCCTGTCCTTACCGTAGAGGAGTGAAGTGTCATGTTTATTAGTCACATCCCTGTCCTGACAGTAGAGGAGTGAAGTGTCATGTTTATTAGACACATCCCTGTCCTGACAGTAGAGGAGTGAAGTGTCATGTTTATTAGACACATCCCTGTGCTTACAGTAGAGGAGTGAAGTGTCATGTTTATTAGTCACATCCCTGTCCTTACAGTAGAGGAGTGAAGTGTCATGTTTATTAGTCACATCCCTGTCCTTACAGTAGAGGAGTGAAGTGTCATGTTTATTAGACACATCACTGTCCTTACAGTAGAGGAGTGAAGTGTCATGTTTATTAGTCACATCCCTGTGCTTACAGTAGAGGAGTGAAGTGTCATGTTTATTAGACACATCCTTGTCCTGTACAGTAGAGGAGTGAAGTGTCATGTTTATTAGTCACATCCCTGTCCTTACAGTAGAGGAGTGAAGTGTCATGTTTATTAGTCACATCCCTGTCCTTACAGTAGAGGAGTGAAGTGTCATGTTTATTAGTCACATCCCTGTCCTTACAGTAGAGGAGTGAAGTGTCATGTTTATTAGTCACATCCCTGTCCTGACAGTAGAGGAGTGAAGTGTCATGTTTATTAGACACATCCCTGTCCTGACAGTAGAGGAGTGAAGTGTCATGTTTATTAGTCACATCCCTGTCCTTACAGTAGAGGAGTGAAGTGTCATGTTTATTAGTCACATCCCTGTCCTTACAGTAGAGGAGTGAAGTGTCATGTTTATTAGACACATCCCTGTCCTTACAGTAGAAGAGTGAAGTGTCATGTTTATTAGACAGATCCCTGTCCTGACAGTAGAGGAGTGAAGTGTCATGTTTATTAGTCACATCCCTGTCCTTACAGTAGAGGAGTGAAGTGTCATGTTTATTAGTCACATCCCTGTTCTTACAGTAGAGGAGTGAAGTGTCATGTTTATTAGACACATCCCTGTCCTTACAGTAGAGGAGTGAAGTGTCATGTTTATTAGTCACATCCCTGTCCTTACAGTAGAGGAGTGAGGTGTCATGTTTATTAGTCACATCCCTGTCCTGACAGTAGAGGAGTGAAGTGTCATGTTTATTAGTCACATCCCTGTCCTTATAGTAGAGGAGTGAAGTGTCATGTTTATTAGACACATCCCTGTCCTTACAGTAGAGGAGTGAAGTGTCATGTTTATTAGACACATCACTGTCCTTACAGTAGAGGAGTGAAGTGTCATGTTTATTAGACACATCACTGTCCTTACAGTAGAGGAGTGAAGTGTCATGTTTATTAGTCACATCCCTGTCCTTATAGTAGAGGAGTGAAGTGTCATGTTTATTAGACACATCCCTGTCCTTACAGTAGAGGAGTGAAGTGTCATGTTTATTAGACACATCCCTGTCCTTACAGTAGAGGAGTGAGGTGTCATGTTTATTAGTCACATCCCTGTCCTTACAGTAGAGGAGTGAAGTGTCATGTTTATTAGTCACATCCCTGTCCTTACAGTAGAGGAGTGAAGTGTCATGTTTATTAGACACATCCCTGTCCTGTACAGTAGAGGAGTGAAGTGTCATGTTTATTAGACACATCCCTGTCCTTACAGTAGAGGAGTGAAGTGTCATGTTTATTATACACATCCCTGTCCTGTACAGTAGAGGAGTGAAGTGTCATGTTTATTAGACACATCCCTGTCCTTACAGTAGAGGAGTGAAGTGTCATGTTTATTAGACACATCCCTGTCCTTAGAGTAGAGGAGTGAAGTGTCATGTTTATTAGACACATCCCTGTCCTTACAGTAGAGGAGTGAAGTGTCATGTTTATTAGTCACATCCCTGTCCTGTACAGTAGAGGAGTGAAGTGTCATGTTTATTAGACACATCCCTGTCTTGTACAGTAGAGGAGTGAAGTGTCATGTTTATTAGTCACATCCCTGTCCTGTACAGTAGAGGAGTGAAGTGTCATGTTTATTAGACACATCCCTGTCCTTACAGTAGAGGAGTGAAGTGTCATGTTTATTAGACACATACCTGTCCTTACAGTAGAGGAGTGAGGTGTCATGTTTATTAGTCACATCCCTGTCCTTACCGTAGAGGAGTGAAGTGTCATGTTTATTAGTCACATCCCTGTCCTGACAGTAGAGGAGTGAAGTGTCATGTTTATTAGACACATCCCTGTCCTGACAGTAGAGGAGTGAAGTGTCATGTTTATTAGACACATCCCTGTGCTTACAGTAGAGGAGTGAAGTGTCATGTTTATTAGTCACATCCCTGTCCTTACAGTAGAGGAGTGAAGTGTCATGTTTATTAGTCACATCCCTGTCCTTACAGTAGAGGAGTGAAGTGTCATGTTTATTAGACACATCACTGTCCTTACAGTAGAGGAGTGAAGTGTCATGTTTATTAGTCACATCCCTGTGCTTACAGTAGAGGAGTGAAGTGTCATGTTTATTAGACACATCCTTGTCCTGTACAGTAGAGGAGTGAAGTGTCATGTTTATTAGTCACATCCCTGTCCTTACAGTAGAGGAGTGAAGTGTCATGTTTATTAGTCACATCCCTGTCCTTACAGTAGAGGAGTGAAGTGTCATGTTTATTAGTCACATCCCTGTCCTTACAGTAGAGGAGTGAAGTGTCATGTTTATTAGTCACATCCCTGTCCTGACAGTAGAGGAGTGAAGTGTCATGTTTATTAGACACATCCCTGTCCTGACAGTAGAGGAGTGAAGTGTCATGTTTATTAGTCACATCCCTGTCCTTACAGTAGAGGAGTGAAGTGTCATGTTTATTAGTCACATCCCTGTCCTTACAGTAGAGGAGTGAAGTGTCATGTTTATTAGACACATCCCTGTCCTTACAGTAGAAGAGTGAAGTGTCATGTTTATTAGACAGATCCCTGTCCTGACAGTAGAGGAGTGAAGTGTCATGTTTATTAGTCACATCCCTGTCCTTACAGTAGAGGAGTGAAGTGTCATGTTTATTAGTCACATCCCTGTTCTTACAGTAGAGGAGTGAAGTGTCATGTTTATTAGACACATCCCTGTCCTTACAGTAGAGGAGTGAAGTGTCATGTTTATTAGTCACATCCCTGTCCTTACAGTAGAGGAGTGAGGTGTCATGTTTATTAGTCACATCCCTGTCCTGACAGTAGAGGAGTGAAGTGTCATGTTTATTAGTCACATCCCTGTCCTTATAGTAGAGGAGTGAAGTGTCATGTTTATTAGACACATCCCTGTCCTTACAGTAGAGGAGTGAAGTGTCATGTTTATTAGACACATCACTGTCCTTACAGTAGAGGAGTGAAGTGTCATGTTTATTAGACACATCACTGTCCTTACAGTAGAGGAGTGAAGTGTCATGTTTATTAGTCACATCCCTGTCCTTATAGTAGAGGAGTGAAGTGTCATGTTTATTAGACACATCCCTGTCCTTACAGTAGAGGAGTGAAGTGTCATGTTTATTAGACACATCCCTGTCCTTACAGTAGAGGAGTGAGGTGTCATGTTTATTAGTCACATCCCTGTCCTTACAGTAGAGGAGTGAAGTGTCATGTTTATTAGTCACATCCCTGTCCTTATAGTAGAGGAGTGAAGTGTCATGTTTATTAGACACATCCCTGTCCTTACAGTAGAGGAGTGAAGTGTCATGTTTATTAGACACATCACTGTCCTTACAGTAGAGGAGTGAAGTGTCATGTTTATAAGTCACATCCCTGTCCTTACAGTAGAGGAGTGAAGTGTCATGTTTATTAGTCACATCCCTGTGCTTACAGTAGACGAGTGAAGTGTCATGTTTATTAGTCACATCCCTGTCCTTACAGTAGAGGAGTGAAGTGTCATGTTTATTAGTCACATCCCTGTCCTTACAGTAGAGGAGTGAAGTGTCATGTTTATTAGACACATCCCTGTCCTTACAGTAGAGGAGTGAAGTGTCATGTTTATTAGTCACATCCCTGTCCTTACAGTAGAGTGAAGTGTCATGTTTATTAGTCACATCCCTGTCCTTACAGTAGAGGAGTGAAGTGTCATGTTTATTAGACACATCCCTGTCCTGTACAGTAGAGGAGTGAAGTGTCATGTTTATTAGTCACATCCCTGTCCTGACAGTAGAGGAGTGAAGTGTCATGTTTATTAGTCACATCCCTGTCCTTACAGTAGAGGAGTGAAGTGTCATGTTTATTAGACACATCCCTGTCCTGACAGTAGAGGAGTGAAGTGTCATGTTTATTAGTCACATCCCTGTCCTTACAGTAGAGGAGTGAAGTGTCATGTTTATTAGTCACATCCCTGTCCTTACAGTAGAGGAGTGAAGTGTCATGTTTATTAGACACATCCCTGTGCTTACAGTAGAGGAGTGAAGTGTCATGTTTATTAGTCACATCCCTGTCCTTACAGTAGAGTGAAGTGTCATGTTTATTAATCACATCCCTGTCCTTACAGTAGAGGAGTGAAGTGTCATGTTTATTAGACACATCCATGTCCTGTACAGTAGAGGAGTGAAGTGTCATGTTTATTAGTCACATCCCTGTCCTGTACAGTAGAGGAGTGAAGTGTCATGTTTATTAGTCACATCCCTGTGCTTACAGTAGAGGAGTGAAGTGTCATGTTTATTAGTCACATCCCTGTCCTTACAGTAGAGGAGTGAAGTGTCATGTTTATTAGTCACATCCCTGTCCTTACAGTAGAGGAGTGAAGTGTCATGTTTATTAGACACATCCCTGTCCTTACAGTAGAGGAGTGAAGTGTCATGTTTATTAGACACATCCCTGTCCTGACAGTAGAGGAGTGAAGTGTCATGTTTATTAGTCACATCCCTGTCCTTACAGTAGAGGAGTGAAGTGTCATGTTTATTAGTCACATCCCTGTCCTGTACAGTAGAGGAGTGAAGTGTAATGTTTATTAGTCACATCCCTGTCCTTACAGTAGAGGAGTGAAGTGTCATGTTTATTAGTCACATCCCTGTCCTGTACAGCAGAGGAGTGAAGTGTCATGTTTATTAGTCACATCCCTGTGCTTACAGTAGAGGAGTGAAGTGTCATGTTTATTAGTCACATCCCTGTCCTGTACAGTAGATGAGTGAAGTGTCATGTTTATTAGTCACATCCCTGTCCTTACAGTAGAGGAGTGAAGTGTCATGTTTATTAGACACATCCCTGTCCTTACAGTAGAGGAGTGAAGTGTCATGTTTATTAGTCACATCCCTGTCCTTACAGTAGACGAGTGAAGTGTCATGTTTATTAGTCACATCCCTGTCCTGACAGTAGAGGAGTGAAGTGTCATGTTTATTAGACACATCCCTGTCCTGACAGTAGAGGAGTGAAGTGTCATGTTTATTAGTCACATCCCTGTCCTTACAGTAGAGGAGTGAAGTGTCATGTTTATTAGACACATCCCTGTCCTGACAGTAGAGGAGTGAAGTGTCATGTTTATTAGTCACATCCCTGTCCTTACAGTAGAGGAGTGAAGTGTCATGTTTATTAGTCACATCCCTGTCCTTACAGTAGAGGAGTGAAGTGTCATGTTTATTAGACACATCCCTGTGCTTACAGTAGAGGAGTGAAGTGTCATGTTTATTAGTCACATCCCTGTCCTTACAGTAGAGTGAAGTGTCATGTTTATTAATCACATCCCTGTCCTTACAGTAGAGGAGTGAAGTGTCATGTTTATTAGACACATCCATGTCCTGTACAGTAGAGGAGTGAAGTGTCATGTTTATTAGTCACATCCCTGTCCTGTACAGTAGAGGAGTGAAGTGTCATGTTTATTAGTCACATCCCTGTGCTTACAGTAGAGGAGTGAAGTGTCATGTTTATTAGTCACATCCCTGTCCTTACAGTAGAGGAGTGAAGTGTCATGTTTATTAGTCACATCCCTGTCCTTACAGTAGAGGAGTGAAGTGTCATGTTTATTAGACACATCCCTGTCCTTACAGTAGAGGAGTGAAGTGTCATGTTTATTAGACACATCCCTGTCCTGACAGTAGAGGAGTGAAGTGTCATGTTTATTAGTCACATCCCTGTCCTTACAGTAGAGGAGTGAAGTGTCATGTTTATTAGTCACATCCCTGTCCTGTACAGTAGAGGAGTGAAGTGTAATGTTTATTAGTCACATCCCTGTCCTTACAGTAGAGGAGTGAAGTGTCATGTTTATTAGTCACATCCCTGTCCTGTACAGCAGAGGAGTGAAGTGTCATGTTTATTAGTCACATCCCTGTGCTTACAGTAGAGGAGTGAAGTGTCATGTTTATTAGTCACATCCCTGTCCTGTACAGTAGATGAGTGAAGTGTCATGTTTATTAGTCACATCCCTGTCCTTACAGTAGAGGAGTGAAGTGTCATGTTTATTAGACACATCCCTGTCCTTACAGTAGAGGAGTGAAGTGTCATGTTTATTAGTCACATCCCTGTCCTTACAGTAGACGAGTGAAGTGTCATGTTTATTAGTCACATCCCTGTCCTGACAGTAGAGGAGTGAAGTGTCATGTTTATTAGACACATCCCTGTCCTGACAGTAGAGGAGTGAAGTGTCATGTTTATTAGTCACATCCCTGTCCTTACAGTAGAGGAGTGAAGTGTCATGTTTATTAGTCACATCCCTGTCCTTACAGTAGAGGAGTGAAGTGTCATGTTTATTAGACACATCCCTGTCCTTACAGTAGAAGAGTGAAGTGTCATGTTTATTAGACAGATCCCTGTCCTGACAGTAGAGGAGTGAAGTGTCATGTTTATTAGTCACATCCCTGTCCTTACAGTAGAGGAGTGAAGTGTCATGTTTATTAGTCACATCCCTGTTCTTACAGTAGAGGAGTGAAGTGTCATGTTTATTAGACACATCCCTGTCCTTACAGTAGAGGAGTGAAGTGTCATGTTTATTAGTCACATCCCTGTCCTTACAGTAGAGGAGTGAGGTGTCATGTTTATTAGTCACATCCCTGTCCTTATAGTAGAGGAGTGAAGTGTCATGTTTATTAGACACATCCCTGTCCTTACAGTAGAGGAGTGAAGTGTCATGTTTATTAGACACATCACTGTCCTTACAGTAGAGGAGTGAAGTGTCATGTTTATAAGTCACATCCCTGTCCTTACAGTAGAGGAGTGAAGTGTCATGTTTATTAGTCACATCCCTGTGCTTACAGTAGACGAGTGAAGTGTCATGTTTATTAGTCACATCCCTGTCCTTACAGTAGAGGAGTGAAGTGTCATGTTTATTAGTCACATCCCTGTCCTTACAGTAGAGGAGTGAAGTGTCATGTTTATTAGACACATCCCTGTCCTTACAGTAGAGGAGTGAAGTGTCATGTTTATTAGTCACATCCCTGTCCTTACAGTAGAGTGAAGTGTCATGTTTATTAGTCACATCCCTGTCCTTACAGTAGAGGAGTGAAGTGTCATGTTTATTAGACACATCCCTGTCCTGTACAGTAGAGGAGTGAAGTGTCATGTTTATTAGTCACATCCCTGTCCTGACAGTAGAGGAGTGAAGTGTCATGTTTATTAGTCACATCCCTGTCCTTACAGTAGAGGAGTGAAGTGTCATGTTTATTAGACACATCCCTGTCCTTACAGTAGAGGAGTGAAGTGTCATGTTTATTAGTCACATCCCTGTCCTTACAGTAGAGGAGTGAAGTGTCATGTTTATTAGTCACATCCCTGTCCTTACAGTAGAGGAGTGAAGTGTCATGTTTATTAGACACATCCCTGTGCTTACAGTAGAGGAGTGAAGTGTCATGTTTATTAGTCACATCCCTGTCCTTACAGTAGAGTGAAGTGTCATGTTTATTAATCACATCCCTGTCCTTACAGTAGAGGAGTGAAGTGTCATGTTTATTAGACACATCCATGTCCTGTACAGTAGAGGAGTGAAGTGTCATGTTTATTAGTCACATCCCTGTCCTGTACAGTAGAGGAGTGAAGTGTCATGTTTATTAGTCACATCCCTGTGCTTACAGTAGAGGAGTGAAGTGTCATGTTTATTAGTCACATCCCTGTCCTTACAGTAGAGGAGTGAAGTGTCATGTTTATTAGTCACATCCCTGTCCTTACAGTAGAGGAGTGAAGTGTCATGTTTATTAGACACATCCCTGTCCTTACAGTAGAGGAGTGAAGTGTCATGTTTATTAGACACATCCCTGTCCTGACAGTAGAGGAGTGAAGTGTCATGTTTATTAGTCACATCCCTGTCCTTACAGTAGAGGAGTGAAGTGTCATGTTTATTAGTCACATCCCTGTCCTGTACAGTAGAGGAGTGAAGTGTAATGTTTATTAGTCACATCCCTGTCCTTACAGTAGAGGAGTGAAGTGTCATGTTTATTAGTCACATCCCTGTCCTGTACAGCAGAGGAGTGAAGTGTCATGTTTATTAGTCACATCCCTGTGCTTACAGTAGAGGAGTGAAGTGTCATGTTTATTAGTCACATCCCTGTCCTGTACAGTAGATGAGTGAAGTGTCATGTTTATTAGTCACATCCCTGTCCTTACAGTAGAGGAGTGAAGTGTCATGTTTATTAGACACATCCCTGTCCTTACAGTAGAGGAGTGAAGTGTCATGTTTATTAGACACATCCCTGTCCTTACAGTAGAGGAGTGAAGTGTCATGTTTATTAGACACATCCCTGTCCTGACAGTAGAGGAGTGACGTGTCATGTTTATTAGACACATCCCTGTCCTGTACAGTAGAGGAGTGAAGTGTCATGTTTATTAGTCACATCCCTGTCCTTACAGTAGAGGAGTGAAGTGTCATGTTTATTAGACACATCCCTGTCCTTACAGTAGAGGAGTGAAGTGTCATGTTTATTAGTCAAATCCCTGTCCTGACAGTAGAGGAGTGAAGTGTCATGTTTATTAGTCACATCCCTGTCCTTACAGTAGAGGAGTGAAGTGTCATGTTTATTAGACACATCCCTGTCCTGACAGTAGAGGAGTGAAGTGTCATGTTTATTAGACACATCCCTGTCCTTACAGTAGAGGAGTGAAGTGTCATGTTTATTAGTCACATCCCTGTCCTTACAGTAGAGGAGTGAAGTGTCATGTTTATTAGACACATCCCTGTCCTTACAGTAGAGGAGTGAAGTGTCATGTTTATTAGTCACATCCCTGTCCTTACATTAGAGGAGTGAAGTGTCATGTTTATTAGTCACATCCCTGTCCTTACAGTAGAGGAGTGAAGTGTCATGTTTATTAGTCACATCCCTGTCCTTACAGTAGAGGAGTGAAGTGTCATGTTTATTAGTCACATCCCTGTCCTTACAGTAGAGGAGTGAAGTGTCATGTTTATTAGTCACATCCCTGTCCTTACAGTAGAGGAGTGAAGTGTCATGTTTATTAGACACATCCCTGTCCTTACAGTAGAGGAGTGAAGTGTCATGTGTATTAGTCACATCCCCGTGCTTACAGTAGAGGAGTGAAGTGTCATGTTTATTAGTCACATCCCTGTCCTTACAGTAGAGGAGTGAAGTGTCATGTTTATTAGTCACATCCCTGTCCTTACAGTAGAGGAGTGAAGTGTCATGTTTATTAGACACATCCATGTCCTGTACAGTAGAGTAAGTAAGTAAGAAAGTAAGTATTTATAAAGCACCTTTCATACATGTCATGTAGTTCAAAGTGCTGTACACAATTATAGGCATATATAACGATAAAAGCAATAAAGTCACAGTGATCAGTTAAGATCAATGTTTAAAAAAAAATAATAGTAATAATAGTAACGTAAAAATGAAAATAACGTAAAAACAGTCATTTGCTTACCAGTTTGGGAGAACAGGTCCGCACAAACATTTCCGCTCAGTAGCAACCGGAAGTGCACTAAACCAATGCACTTGTATGGTAGGTAGCAATGTTTAGCTCTTATAACGCTAGTGTAGTTACGTTTTTATCAGTGGTCATAGTTGGGTCCATAGTGCTTTACCAAGTCCCATGGATCCATCAGTGGCCATGTATTGTGGTAGAAAGAAAGAAAAAGAAAAACGTATAAAGAAAACAGTCTAAAGTTTGAAAGTTTGGGAGGTCCGCAAAAACACGACCGTTCAGCTCAGAAGCTGAGGCGTGTCAAAAACTTTTGAAAAACTGGAGGCGTGTCTCCTATGTACCCGTTCCTTCATCTAAAAAGTTGGGTCCACAAGGCTTATCCTAGCCTCATGGATCCATCAGGTTTTTCCAAGCCATAACTATTTGTAAGCTAGACTGTATAGGTACGTTTTTAATTTTCCTTTAAAAATGTGTATAGAGCTGGCGTTTCTGATGTGTGTTGGTAGTGTGTTCCATAGTTTTGGGGCATAGTTGGCAAATGCCATACTTCCTATCCTTTTTTGGTTTCTGGGCGTGTCTAGTAAACCTGTAGTGGATGACCGTAGCGTTCTTGAGGGCAGATAACTAACTAGGGAATTTGCTATGTATTTTGGGCCTTGCTCATTAAGAGCTTTATATGTTAGGAAAAGGACCTTAAAATCAATTCTATGAGTTATTGGAAGCCAGTGCAGAGTGGCCAGGACTGGAGTGATATGTTCTCTTCTCCTTGTATGAGTTAGTAATCGAGCTGCAGAGTTTTGGATAAGCTGAAGCTTCCCAATGGTTGCTTTGGGAAGACCAGTGAACAGTGCATTACAATAGTCAAGCCGACTTGATACAAAAGCATGAATAAGTTTCTCTGCATCCTTTTTATTTACGAAAGGTCTTACTTTCGCTATGTTTCTTAGGTGGAAGAATGACGTTTTCATGGCCTTATTTATATGAGACTTAAAGGTCAGGTCTGAGTCCAAGATGACACCTAGGCTTGTAACCTCAGTCTTTACATAGGATGACAGACTCCCCAGGTTTTTACAAAGCACTTCCCTTTTCTCTTTTGGGCCGATCAATAGGATTTCGGTCTTGCTTTCGTTTAATTTTAGGAAGTTATTGTTCATCCACTTGTTTATTGCTAACAGACAATTTGTAATGGACTGTATGGCTGTAGTGTTATTTGGTTCTGCGGAGATATATAGTTGTGTATCATCAGCATAACTATGGAAGCATACATTGTGGTCTCGAATGATGTCCCCGAGGGGCAGCATATATAGTGAGAAGAGTAATGGACCAAGGCAGCTTCCTTGTGCGACTCCAAAATTGCTGTCATGTTCCTCGGATACATTGTCTCCAAGCTTAACATAGAACCTTCTCCCCTTAATGTATGTTATGAGCCAATTTAGTACATGATCGGAAAAGCCAACCAGTCTTTCAAGACGACTGATCAAGATATTATGGTCAATCGTATCGAACGCTGCACTAAGGTCCAATAGGACAAGAATTGAGACTTTGCCAGCATCGGAGTTTAGCCTGAGGTCGCTACCTATTTTGGTAAGGGCAGTTTCAGTGCTGTGATTTGTTCTGAAACCTGATTGTAGTTCCTCCATGATGTTATTATCTTTGAGAAAGGAGTTTATTTGTACTGAGACTATCTTTTCTAATATCTTGCTGATAAATGGAAGGTTCGATATTGGCCTATAGCTTTTTAGTTCGTTTACATCTAAGTTTGTTTTCTTTAGTAGTGGTTTTACTACAGCCGTTTTAAATGCATCTGGAAAAGTGCCTGTTTGAAGAGACATATTTATGATTTCAAGGACATGATTTGAGTCACTATCAAACACCCGCTTGAGAAATGCTGTTGGTATAGGATCGAGGCAGGAGGTGGCGGAATTACACTCAGAGACAATCTTACAGAGGTCAGGTAATGTAATACATGTGAATTCCCCCATAGTTATCTCAGGTGGGTTTTCACTCACAGCCAGATCTATATCAGCGGTAATGCTTGCTCTAATCAATGATATTTTTTCATTAAAGAAAACTGCGAACTCTTCACATTTTGTGGCTGATTGCTGCAGTATATGGGGGGGTGGTATGTTAATCAGCCGGTCAATGGTGGAAAAAAGTACCCTGGAGTTACCCATATTTTCTGAGATCATTTTGGAAAAATATTCCTTTCTCGCAAGTTGTATTGCCTTATTGTATGCGCCCATGGCGTCTTTGTATAAATTAAAGTGAGCTGTGAGTTTGAGTTTCCTCCATTTTCGCTCGGCTATCCTACATTTTCTCTTGTTATCTTTAACATTGGTTTTATTTAGCCATGGAGAGATTCTATCAGTTTTTACCTTTTTAACCTTTAGAGGGGCAACAGTATCTAACACAGTTGACAAGGTGCTGTGGAAGTTTTGCACTTTCTGATTTAAGGAGGATTCACTGCATTGGTCATATGATTTCATCATACTAGAGAATTTTGCTTCAGCTCTAGCGTCCAGAAGCCTTCTGTGAACTATGAATTCGCTTCTGGTCTTATGTAATATTAGGCTTGTACCATAGAACACACAATAATGGTCAGAAATTGGAATTTGTTTTACTGATACATTCTCAATGTTTAGCCCTGTTGTTATTAGTAGGTCCAGAGTGTTGCCATGTTGGTGGGTGGCCTCGTGAACATGTTGCATCAGTCCAAAACTGTCCAGTAGGTTCAGAAACTCACAACCCCTGGGGTCATCCTTTTTGTTGATATGAATGTTTAGATCTCCATTAAGAATGATTCTATCATACCTGGTAATGCAGATCGATATGAGTTCTGAAAATTCCTGTATGAAGAGTGGCGAGTACCTTGGTGGTCGATACAATGTCACACATATTACTGGCATTTCTGTTTTCAATACAATAGCAAGGTATTCAAATGATACAAATTTTCCCAGGTCAATATCATTGCACACAAATTGAGTGGAGATGATTGCTGCTATTCCGCCTCCCCTCCCACTCTGTCTGTTTGATTGATAGAATTTAAAATTGGAAGGGCAGGTCTCAATCACTGTTGCTACACCAGTGATATTGTCTAACCATGTCTCTACTAAAAACATACAATGTACACCATGTTTTACTATGAGTTCATTTATCAGAAATGATTTTTGTTTCAGCGCTCTAACGTTGAACAGTGCTAGTTTTAGCTGTACGGGTTCTGTAGTGGGGTGTGAGATAGTCTGTGGTTGAACACTGATATTGATAAGGTTAGATTTACATATGGGACGTGATAATGAGTAATTGATTAGTCTTTTGGTGATCAGAATCGGGATGACACTCAACGTGTTTTTTTGTAGTTTAGGCTGCTTCTGTATATAGTCTACAGAGCTAGATATGGTTGGTTGTCAGGCCAGTGATGCTACACATTGTATGACGTTATGTATTAGCACATTTACCCCTGATATGTTTGGATGGATGCCATCGGGTCTGTAATGGTCTTTCCTGGACCAGAGCAGATCAAAGTTATTTATATAGCAAAGTCCTATAGTAGTACAGTGGGTCTGTAGCCATTTGTGCAACCAGAACAGACGGCTAAATCGCTCAGATCCACGACCTATGGATGGAATGGGGCCAGACACAATGCATATTTTACCCAGGCTTTCAATAGTGAGTATTAGTGATTCAAAGTCAGATTGGAGTTTAACGGATTGTCTAGCCATTACGTCATTTGCTCCGATATGAATGATAACGGTGTGGGCGGACGGATATCTCTCGATGATTTCGGGAGTACACTCAAGTAAGTCAGTAACTTTTAAACCGGAAAAACAATACGTAATGCCGTGTGGTATTTGCAAAAACCTGGTGATGGAATCTCCGATGAGTAGGATCTCTGGCTGTTCATGGATGCATTCCCCGTCGTAGATGGCCAGGTTTCTATGGTGAAAAGCTGCAGGAGTAGCGTCTACATTGTTGGCGGGGTTTGATGGTTGGTCGAGCAGCAGCGCCGTGTGGAGGGGCTCGTTCACAGCGGCATTTCCATCAATGACACTCGCCGTTTGAATGATCATACTGGCATGGGCTGCAGAGCACCGCAGACGAGGATGTTTAAACTTTGGGGAGTCGGACCCATCGCGTGAGTCTGGGGAGTTTGGCGATGCGAGAGCAAACAGGGCAGAGCGCTTTCTGCTCTGGGTTGTAGATATATTTCCATGGTTGAGTTGTGAGCTGGAGAGGGCCGTCGTCCTGGTAGCTTCGCTTGGAGCCTGGCTAGTAGCTAGGCTAGTAGCTAGCATCGGATAGTCTTTGAGCAAAGCTACATTACTAGCAGTAGGAGACGGAAACGAGGGAGAGCCTAGGAGGCTGGAATCATTACAAAGAGGATTGAATCGGTTTGATAGTTGAGGTGAATCAACGGGATCATATAGAGGAAGGGAGAGCTTCCGTCGGCCCCTCACCACTGTCGCCCAGGAGGGACTACTGGTGTAGCCTGCGTCCGCTTTTTCCATGCTAGCCAGCTTGGACATGAGCTCCGTTTGACGCTTGAGAAGATCCATTACTAGTATCTCGATGGTCTTCAGTTCCGTTCGCATTTCTGCGACATCTGATGTTGGAGCCATTTCCTCGGGGGAGTTTAGCACTGTGAGTACTGTAGCGTGTAGCTGTAGCTATGGCAACAACAAGCGCCGATAGCTTTAGGTCACGTCCAGTAAAAAGTCACATAAAACCAATAAATCCAACAGCATAAACGATAAGAGCAAAAGTCACAGTGATCAGTTAAGATCACTGGTTAAAAAATGGTAGAAAGAAAGAAAACATTCTAAAGTTTGAAAGTTTAGGAGGTCCGCAAAAACACGTCCGTTCAGTAGTAACCGGAGTGTAGTGTCATGTTTATTAGTCACATCCCTGTCCTGTACAGTAGAGGAGTGAAGTGTCATGTTTATTAGTCACATCCCTGTGCTTACAGTAGAGGAGTGAAGTGTCATGTTTATTAGTCACATCCCTGTCCTTACAGTAGAGGAGTGAAGTGTCATGTTTATTAGTCACATCCCTGTCCTTACAGTAGAGGAGTGAAGTGTCATGTTTATTAGACACATCCCTGTCCTTACAGTAGAGGAGTGAAGTGTCATGTTTATTAGACACATCCCTGTCCTGACAGTAGAGGAGTGAAGTGTCATGTTTATTAGTCACATCCCTGTCCTTACAGTAGAGGAGTGAAGTGTCATGTTTATTAGTCACATCCCTGTCCTGTACAGTAGAGGAGTGAAGTGTAATGTTTATTAGTCACATCCCTGTCCTTACAGTAGAGGAGTGAAGTGTCATGTTTATTAGTCACATCCCTGTCCTGTACAGTAGAGGAGTGAAGTGTCATGTTTATTAGTCACATCCCTGTGCTTACAGTAGAGGAGTGAAGTATCATGTTTATTAGTCACATCCCTGTCCTGTACAGTAGAGGAGTGAAGTGTCATGTTTATTAGTCACATCCCTGTCCTTACAGTAGAGGAGTGAAGTGTCATGTTTATTAGTCACATCCCAGTCCTTACAGTAGAGGAGTGAAGTGTCATGTTTATTAGACACATCCCTGTCCTTACAGTAGAGGAGTGAAGTGTCATGTTTATTAGACACATCCCTGTCCTTACAGTAGAGGAGTGAAGTGTCATGTTTATTAGACACATCCCTGTCCTGACAGTAGAGGAGTGAAGTGTCATGTTTATTAGACACATCCCTGTCCTGTACAGTAGAGGAGTGAAGTGTCATGTTTATTAGTCACATCCCTGTCCTTACAGTAGAGGAGTGAAGTGTCATGTTTATTAGACACATCCCTGTCCTTAGAGTAGAGGAGTGAAGTGTCATGTTTATTAGTCACATCCCTGTCCTGACAGTAGAGGAGTGAAGTGTCATGTTTATTAGTCACATCCCTGTCCTTACAGTAGAGGAGTGAAGTGTCATGTTTATTAGACACATCCCTGTCCTGACAGTAGAGGAGTGAAGTGTCATGTTTATTAGACACATCCCTGTCCTTACAGTAGAGGAGTGAAGTGTCATGTTTATTAGTCACATCCCTGTCCTTACAGTAGAGGAGTGAAGTGTCATGTTTATTAGACACATCCCTGTCCTTACAGTAGAGGAGTGAAGTGTCATGTTTATTAGTCACATCCCTGTCCTGACAGTAGAGGAGTGAAGTGTCATGTTTATTAGTCACATCCCTGTCCTTACAGTAGAGGAGTGAAGTGTCATCTTTATTAGACACATCCCTGTCCTGACAGTAGAGGAGTGAAGTGTCATGTTTATTAGACACATCCCTGTCCTTACAGTAGAGGAGTGAAGTGTCATGTTTATTAGTCACATCCCTGTCCTTACAGTAGAGGAGTGAAGTGTCATGTTTATTAGACACATCCCTGTCCTTACAGTAGAGGAGTGAAGTGTCATGTTTATTAGTCACATCCCTGTCCTTACATTAGAGGAGTGAAGTGTCATGTTTATTAGTCACATCCCTGTCCTTACAGTAGAGGAGTGAAGTGTCATGTTTATTAGTCACATCCCTGTCCTTACAGTAGAGGAGTGAAGTGTCATGTTTATTAGTCACATCCCTGTCCTTACAGTAGAGGAGTGAAGTGTCATGTTTATTAGTCACATCCCTGTCCTTACAGTAGAGGAGTGAAGTGTCATGTTTATTAGTCACATCCCTGTCCTTACAGTAGAGGAGTGAAGTGTCATGTTTATTAGTCACATCCCTGTCCTTACAGTAGAGGAGTGAAGTGTCATCTTTATTAGACACATCCCTGTCCTGACAGTAGAGGAGTGAAGTGTCATGTTTATTAGACACATCCCTGTCCTTACAGTAGAGGAGTGAAGTGTCATGTTTATTAGTCACATCCCTGTCCTTACAGTAGAGGAGTGAAGTGTCATGTTTATTAGACACATCCCTGTCCTTACAGTAGAGGAGTGAAGTGTCATGTTTATTAGTCACATCCCTGTCCTTACATTAGAGGAGTGAAGTGTCATGTTTATTAGTCACATCCCTGTCCTTACAGTAGAGGAGTGAAGTGTCATGTTTATTAGTCACATCCCTGTCCTTACAGTAGAGGAGTGAAGTGTCATGTTTATTAGTCACATCCCTGTCCTTACAGTAGAGGAGTGAAGTGTCATGTTTATTAGTCACATCCCTGTCCTTACAGTAGAGGAGTGAAGTGTCATGTTTATTAGTCACATCCCTGTCCTTACAGTAGAGGAGTGAAGTGTCATGTTTATTAGACACATCCCTGTCCTTACAGTAGAGGAGTGAAGTGTCATGTTTATTAGTCACATCCCTGTCCTTACAGTAGAGGAGTGAAGTGTCATGTTTATTAGTCACATCCCTGTCCTTACAGTAGAGGAGTGAAGTGTCATGTTTATTAGTCACATCCCTGTCCTGACAGTAGAGGAGTGAAGTGTCATGTTTATTAGTCACATCCCTGTCCTTACAGTAGAGGAGTGAAGTGTCATGTTTATTAGACACATCCCTGTCCTTACAGTAGAGGAGTGAAGTGTCGTGTTTATTAGACACATCCCTGTCCTTACAGTAGAGGAGTGAAGTGTCATGTTTATTAGACACATCCCTGTCCTTACAGTAGAGGAGTGAAGTGTCATGTTTATTAGTCACATCCCTGTCCTGTACAGTAGAGGAGTGAAGTGTCATGTTTATTAGACACATCCCTGTCCTGTACAGTAGAGGAGTGAAGTGTCATGTTTATTAGTCACATCCCTGTCCTGTACAGTAGAGGAGTGAAGTGTCATGTTTATTAGACACATCCCTGTCCTTACAGTAGAGGAGTGAAGTGTCATGTTTATTAGTCACATCCCTGTCCTTACAGTAGAGGAGTGAAGTGTCATGTTTATTAGACACATCCCTGTCCTTACAGTAGAGGAGTGAGGTGTCATGTTTATTAGTCACATCCCTGTCCTTACAGTAGAGGAGTGAAGTGTCATGTTTATTAGTCACATCCCTGTCCTTACCGTAGAGGAGTGAAGTGTCATGTTTATTAGTCACATCCCTGTCCTGACAGTAGAGGAGTGAAGTGTCATGTTTATTAGACACATCCCTGTGCTTGCAGTAGAGGAGTGAAGTGTCATGTTAATTAGACACATCCCTGTGCTTACAGTAGAGGAGTGAAGTGTCATGTTTATTAGTCACATCCCTGTCCTGACAGTAGAGGAGTGAAGTGTCATGTTTATTAGTCACATCCCTGTCCTTACAGTAGAGGAGTGAAGTGTCATGTTTATTAGTCACATCCCTGTCCTTACAGTAGAGGAGTGAAGTGTCATGTTTATTAGACACATCACTGTCCTTACAGTAGAGGAGTGAAGTGTCATGTTTATTAGTCACATCCCTGTGCTTACAGTAGAGGAGTGAAGTGTCATGTTTATTAGACACATCCTTGTCCTGTACAGTAGAGGAGTGAAGTGTCATGTTTATTAGTCACATCCCTGTCCTTACAGTAGAGGAGTGAAGTGTCATGTTTATTAGTCACATCCCTGTCCTTACAGTAGAGGAGTGAAGTGTCATGTTTATTAGTCACATCCCTGTCCTTACAGTAGAGGAGTGAAGTGTCATGTTTATTAGTCACATCCCTGTCCTTACAGTAGACGAGTGAAGTGTCATGTTTATTAGTCACATCCCTGTCCTGACAGTAGAGGAGTGAAGTGTCATGTTTATTAGTCACATCCCTGTCCTGACAGTAGAGGAGTGAAGTGTCATGTTTATTAGTCACATCCCTGTCCTTACAGTAGAGGAGTGAAGTGTCATGTTTATTAGTCACATCCCTGTGCTTACAGTAGACGAGTGAAGTGTCATGTTTATTAGTCACATCCCTGTCCTTATAGTAGAGGAGTGAAGTGTCATGTTTATTAGACACATCCCTGTCCTTACAGTAGAGGAGTGAAGTGTCATGTTTATTAGACACATCCCTGTCCTTACAGTAGAGGAGTGAAGTGTCATGTTTATTAGTCACATCCCTGTCCTTACAGTAGAGGAGTGAAGTGTCATGTTTATTAGTCACATCCCTGTGCTTACAGTAGACGAGTGAAGTGTCATGTTTATTAGTCACATCCCTGTCCTTATAGTAGAGGAGTGAAGTGTCATGTTTATTAGACACATCCCTGTCCTTACAGTAGAGGAGTGAAGTGTCATGTTTATTAGACACATCCCTGTCTTTACAGTAGAGGAGTGAAGTGTCATGTTTATTAGACACATCCCTGTGCTTACAGTAGAAGAGTGAAGTGTCATGTTTATTAGTCACATCCCTGTCCTTACAGTAGAGGAGTGAAGTGTCATGTTTATTAGACACATCCCTGTCCTTACAGTAGAGGAGTGAAGTGTCATGTTTATTAGTCACATCCCTGTCCTTACAGTAGAGGAGTGAAGTGTCATGTTTATTAGTCACATCCCTGTCCTTACAGTAGAGGAGTGAAGTGTCATGTTTATTAGACACATCCCTGTCCTTACAGTAGAGGAGTGAAGTGTCATGTTTATTAGTCACATCCCTGTCCTTACATTAGAGGAGTGAAGTGTCATGTTTATTAGTCACATCCCTGTCCTTAAAGTAGAGGAGTGAAGTGTCATGTTTATTAGTCACATCCCTGTCCTTACAGTAGAGGAGTGAAGTGTCATGTTTATTAGTCACATCCCTGTCCTTACAGTAGAGGAGTGAAGTGTCATGTTTATTAGTCACATCCCTGTCCTTACAGTAGAGGAGTGAAGTGTCATGTTTATTAGTCACATCCCTGTCCTTACAGTAGAGGAGTGAAGTGTCATGTTTATTAGTCACATCCCTGTCCTTACAGTAGAGGAGTGAAGTGTCATCTTTATTAGACACATCCCTGTCCTGACAGTAGAGGAGTGAAGTGTCATGTTTATTAGACACATCCCTGTCCTTACAGTAGAGGAGTGAAGTGTCATGTTTATTAGTCACATCCCTGTCCTTACAGTAGAGGAGTGAAGTGTCATGTTTATTAGACACATCCCTGTCCTTACAGTAGAGGAGTGAAGTGTCATGTTTATTAGTCACATCCCTGTCCTTACATTAGAGGAGTGAAGTGTCATGTTTATTAGTCACATCCCTGTCCTTACAGTAGAGGAGTGAAGTGTCATGTTTATTAGTCACATCCCTGTCCTTACAGTAGAGGAGTGAAGTGTCATGTTTATTAGTCACATCCCTGTCCTTACAGTAGAGGAGTGAAGTGTCATGTTTATTAGTCACATCCCTGTCCTTACAGTAGAGGAGTGAAGTGTCATGTTTATTAGTCACATCCCTGTCCTTACAGTAGAGGAGTGAAGTGTCATGTTTATTAGTCACATCCCTGTCCTTACAGTAGAGGAGTGAAGTGTCATGTTTATTAGACACATCCCTGTCCTTACAGTAGAGGAGTGAAGTGTCATGTTTATTAGTCACATCCCTGTCCTTACAGTAGAGGAGTGAAGTGTCATGTTTATTAGTCACATCCCTGTCCTTACAGTAGAGGAGTGAAGTGTCATGTTTATTAGTCACATCCCTGTCCTGACAGTAGAGGAGTGAAGTGTCATGTTTATTAGTCACATCCCTGTCCTTACAGTAGAGGAGTGAAGTGTCATGTTTATTAGACACATCCCTGTCCTTACAGTAGAGGAGTGAAGTGTCGTGTTTATTAGACACATCCCTGTCCTTACAGTAGAGGAGTGAAGTGTCATGTTTATTAGACACATCCCTGTCCTTACAGTAGAGGAGTGAAGTGTCATGTTTATTAGTCACATCCCTGTCCTGTACAGTAGAGGAGTGAAGTGTCATGTTTATTAGACACATCCCTGTCCTGTACAGTAGAGGAGTGAAGTGTCATGTTTATTAGTCACATCCCTGTCCTGTACAGTAGAGGAGTGAAGTGTCATGTTTATTAGACACATCCCTGTCCTTACAGTAGAGGAGTGAAGTGTCATGTTTATTAGTCACATCCCTGTCCTTACAGTAGAGGAGTGAAGTGTCATGTTTATTAGACACATCCCTGTCCTTACAGTAGAGGAGTGAGGTGTCATGTTTATTAGTCACATCCCTGTCCTTACAGTAGAGGAGTGAAGTGTCATGTTTATTAGTCACATCCCTGTCCTTACCGTAGAGGAGTGAAGTGTCATGTTTATTAGTCACATCCCTGTCCTGACAGTAGAGGAGTGAAGTGTCATGTTTATTAGACACATCCCTGTGCTTACAGTAGAGGAGTGAAGTGTCATGTTTATTAGACACATCCCTGTCCTTACAGTAGAGGAGTGAAGTGTCATGTTTATTAGTCACATCCCTGTCCTGTACAGTAGAGGAGTGAAGTGTCATGTTTATTAGACACATCCCTGTGCTTACAGTAGAGGAGTGAAGTGTCATGTTTATTAGACACATCCCTGTCCTTACAGTAGAGGAGTGAAGTGTCATGTTTATTAGTCACATCCCTGTCCTGACAGTAGAGGAGTGAAGTGTCATGTTTATTAGACACATCCCTGTGCTTGCAGTAGAGGAGTGAAGTGTCATGTTTATTAGACACATCCCTGTGCTTACAGTAGAGGAGTGAAGTGTCATGTTTATTAGTCACATCCCTGTCCTTACAGTAGAGGAGTGAAGTGTCATGTTTATTAGTCACATCCCTGTCCTGACAGTAGAGGAGTGAAGTGTCATGTTTATTAGACACATCCCTGTCCTTACAGTAGAGGAGTGAAGTGTCATGTTTATTAGTCACATCCCTGTCCTTACATTAGAGGAGTGAAGTGTCATGTTTATTAGTCACATCCCTGTCCTTAAAGTAGAGGAGTGAAGTGTCATGTTTATTAGTCACATCCCTGTCCTTACAGTAGAGGAGTGAAGTGTCATGTTTATTAGTCACATCCCTGTCCTTACAGTAGAGGAGTGAAGTGTCATGTTTATTAGTCACATCCCTGTCCTTACAGTAGAGGAGTGAAGTGTCATGTTTATTAGTCACATCCCTGTCCTTACAGTAGAGGAGTGAAGTGTCATGTTTATTAGTCACATCCCTGTCCTTACAGTAGAGGAGTGAAGTGTCATCTTTATTAGACACATCCCTGTCCTGACAGTAGAGGAGTGAAGTGTCATGTTTATTAGACACATCCCTGTCCTTACAGTAGAGGAGTGAAGTGTCATGTTTATTAGTCACATCCCTGTCCTTACAGTAGAGGAGTGAAGTGTCATGTTTATTAGACACATCCCTGTCCTTACAGTAGAGGAGTGAAGTGTCATGTTTATTAGTCACATCCCTGTCCTTACATTAGAGGAGTGAAGTGTCATGTTTATTAGTCACATCCCTGTCCTTACAGTAGAGGAGTGAAGTGTCATGTTTATTAGTCACATCCCTGTCCTTACAGTAGAGGAGTGAAGTGTCATGTTTATTAGTCACATCCCTGTCCTTACAGTAGAGGAGTGAAGTGTCATGTTTATTAGTCACATCCCTGTCCTTACAGTAGAGGAGTGAAGTGTCATGTTTATTAGTCACATCCCTGTCCTTACAGTAGAGGAGTGAAGTGTCATGTTTATTAGTCACATCCCTGTCCTTACAGTAGAGGAGTGAAGTGTCATGTTTATTAGACACATCCCTGTCCTTACAGTAGAGGAGTGAAGTGTCATGTTTATTAGTCACATCCCTGTCCTTACAGTAGAGGAGTGAAGTGTCATGTTTATTAGTCACATCCCTGTCCTTACAGTAGAGGAGTGAAGTGTCATGTTTATTAGTCACATCCCTGTCCTGACAGTAGAGGAGTGAAGTGTCATGTTTATTAGTCACATCCCTGTCCTTACAGTAGAGGAGTGAAGTGTCATGTTTATTAGACACATCCCTGTCCTTACAGTAGAGGAGTGAAGTGTCGTGTTTATTAGACACATCCCTGTCCTTACAGTAGAGGAGTGAAGTGTCATGTTTATTAGACACATCCCTGTCCTTACAGTAGAGGAGTGAAGTGTCATGTTTATTAGTCACATCCCTGTCCTGTACAGTAGAGGAGTGAAGTGTCATGTTTATTAGACACATCCCTGTCCTGTACAGTAGAGGAGTGAAGTGTCATGTTTATTAGTCACATCCCTGTCCTGTACAGTAGAGGAGTGAAGTGTCATGTTTATTAGACACATCCCTGTCCTTACAGTAGAGGAGTGAAGTGTCATGTTTATTAGTCACATCCCTGTCCTTACAGTAGAGGAGTGAAGTGTCATGTTTATTAGACACATCCCTGTCCTTACAGTAGAGGAGTGAGGTGTCATGTTTATTAGTCACATCCCTGTCCTTACAGTAGAGGAGTGAAGTGTCATGTTTATTAGTCACATCCCTGTCCTTACCGTAGAGGAGTGAAGTGTCATGTTTATTAGTCACATCCCTGTCCTGACAGTAGAGGAGTGAAGTGTCATGTTTATTAGACACATCCCTGTGCTTGCAGTAGAGGAGTGAAGTGTCATGTTTATTAGACACATCCCTGTGCTTACAGTAGAGGAGTGAAGTGTCATGTTTATTAGACACATCCCTGTCCTTACAGTAGAGGAGTGAAGTGTCATGTTTATTAGTCACATCCCTGTCCTGACAGTAGAGGAGTGAAGTGTCATGTTTATTAGACACATCCCTGTGCTTACAGTAGAGGAGTGAAGTGTCATGTTTATTAGACACATCCCTGTGCTTACAGTAGAGGAGTGAAGTGTCATGTTTATTAGTCACATCCCTGTCCTGACAGTAGAGGAGTGAAGTGTCATGTTTATTAGTCACATCCCTGTCCTTACAGTAGAGGAGTGAAGTGTCATGTTTATTAGTCACATCCCTGTCCTTACAGTAGAGGAGTGAAGTGTCATGTTTATTAGACACATCACTGTCCTTACAGTAGAGGAGTGAAGTGTCATGTTTATTAGTCACATCCCTGTGCTTACAGTAGAGGAGTGAAGTGTCATGTTTATTAGACACATCCTTGTCCTGTACAGTAGAGGAGTGAAGTGTCATGTTTATTAGTCACATCCCTGTCCTTACAGTAGAGGAGTGAAGTGTCATGTTTATTAGTCACATCCCTGTCCTTACAGTAGAGGAGTGAAGTGTGATGTTTATTAGTCACATCCCTGTCCTTACAGTAGAGGAGTGAAGTGTCATGTTTATTAGTCACATCCCTGTCCTTACAGTAGAGGAGTGAAGTGTCATGTTTATTAGTCACATCCCTGTCCTTACAGTAGAGGAGTGAAGTGTCATGTTTATTAGTCACATCCCTGTCCTTACAGTAGAGGAGTGAAGTGTCATGTTTATTAGACACATCCCTGTCCTTACAGTAGAGGAGTGAAGTGTCATGTTTATTAGTCACATCCCTGTCCTTACAGTAGAGGAGTGAAGTGTCATGTTTATTAGTCACATCCCTGTCCTTACAGTAGAGGAGTGAAGTGTCATGTTTATTAGTCACATCCCTGTCCTGACAGTAGAGGAGTGAAGTGTCATGTTTATTAGTCACATCCCTGTCCTTACAGTAGAGGAGTGAAGTGTCATGTTTATTAGACACATCCCTGTCCTTACAGTAGAGGAGTGAAGTGTCGTGTTTATTAGACACATCCCTGTCCTTACAGTAGAGGAGTGAAGTGTCATGTTTATTAGACACATCCCTGTCCTTACAGTAGAGGAGTGAAGTGTCATGTTTATTAGTCACATCCCTGTCCTGTACAGTAGAGGAGTGAAGTGTCATGTTTATTAGACACATCCCTGTCCTGTACAGTAGAGGAGTGAAGTGTCATGTTTATTAGTCACATCCCTGTCCTGTACAGTAGAGGAGTGAAGTGTCATGTTTATTAGACACATCCCTGTCCTTACAGTAGAGGAGTGAAGTGTCATGTTTATTAGTCACATCCCTGTCCTTACAGTAGAGGAGTGAAGTGTCATGTTTATTAGACACATCCCTGTCCTTACAGTAGAGGAGTGAGGTGTCATGTTTATTAGTCACATCCCTGTCCTTACAGTAGAGGAGTGAAGTGTCATGTTTATTAGTCACATCCCTGTCCTTACCGTAGAGGAGTGAAGTGTCATGTTTATTAGTCACATCCCTGTCCTGACAGTAGAGGAGTGAAGTGTCATGTTTATTAGTCACATCCCTGTCCTTACAGTAGAGGAGTGAAGTGTCATGTTTATTAGACACATCCCTGTCCTTACAGTAGAGGAGTGAAGTGTCGTGTTTATTAGACACATCCCTGTCCTTACAGTAGAGGAGTGAAGTGTCATGTTTATTAGACACATCCCTGTCCTTACAGTAGAGGAGTGAAGTGTCATGTTTATTAGTCACATCCCTGTCCTGTACAGTAGAGGAGTGAAGTGTCATGTTTATTAGACACATCCCTGTCCTGTACAGTAGAGGAGTGAAGTGTCATGTTTATTAGTCACATCCCTGTCCTGTACAGTAGAGGAGTGAAGTGTCATGTTTATTAGACACATCCCTGTCCTTACAGTAGAGGAGTGAAGTGTCATGTTTATTAGTCACATCCCTGTCCTTACAGTAGAGGAGTGAAGTGTCATGTTTATTAGACACATCCCTGTCCTTACAGTAGAGGAGTGAGGTGTCATGTTTATTAGTCACATCCCTGTCCTTACAGTAGAGGAGTGAAGTGTCATGTTTATTAGTCACATCCCTGTCCTTACCGTAGAGGAGTGAAGTGTCATGTTTATTAGTCACATCCCTGTCCTGACAGTAGAGGAGTGAAGTGTCATGTTTATTAGACACATCCCTGTCCTGACAGTAGAGGAGTGAAGTGTCATGTTTATTAGACACATCCCTGTGCTTGCAGTAGAGGAGTGAAGTGTCATGTTTATTAGACACATCCCTGTGCTTACAGTAGAGGAGTGAAGTGTCATGTTTATTAGTCACATCCCTGTCCTGACAGTAGAGGAGTGAAGTGTCATGTTTATTAGTCACATCCCTGTCCTTACAGTAGAGGAGTGAAGTGTCATGTTTATTAGTCACATCCCTGTCCTTACAGTAGAGGAGTGAAGTGTCATGTTTATTAGACACATCACTGTCCTTACAGTAGAGGAGTGAAGTGTCATGTTTATTAGTCACATCCCTGTGCTTACAGTAGAGGAGTGAAGTGTCATGTTTATTAGACACATCCTTGTCCTGTACAGTAGAGGAGTGAAGTGTCATGTTTATTAGTCACATCCCTGTCCTTACAGTAGAGGAGTGAAGTGTCATGTTTATTAGTCACATCCCTGTCCTTACAGTAGAGGAGTGAAGTGTGATGTTTATTAGTCACATCCCTGTCCTTACAGTAGAGGAGTGAAGTGTCATGTTTATTAGTCACATCCCTGTCCTTACAGTAGAGGAGTGAAGTGTCATGTTTATTAGTCACATCCCTGTCCTTACAGTAGAGGAGTGAAGTGTCATGTTTATTAGTCACATCCCTGTCCTTACAGTAGAGGAGTGAAGTGTCATGTTTATTAGACACATCCCTGTCCTTACAGTAGAGGAGTGAAGTGTCATGTTTATTAGTCACATCCCTGTCCTTACAGTAGAGGAGTGAAGTGTCATGTTTATTAGTCACATCCCTGTCCTTACAGTAGAGGAGTGAAGTGTCATGTTTATTAGTCACATCCCTGTCCTGACAGTAGAGGAGTGAAGTGTCATGTTTATTAGTCACATCCCTGTCCTTACAGTAGAGGAGTGAAGTGTCATGTTTATTAGACACATCCCTGTCCTTACAGTAGAGGAGTGAAGTGTCGTGTTTATTAGACACATCCCTGTCCTTACAGTAGAGGAGTGAAGTGTCATGTTTATTAGACACATCCCTGTCCTTACAGTAGAGGAGTGAAGTGTCATGTTTATTAGTCACATCCCTGTCCTGTACAGTAGAGGAGTGAAGTGTCATGTTTATTAGACACATCCCTGTCCTGTACAGTAGAGGAGTGAAGTGTCATGTTTATTAGTCACATCCCTGTCCTGTACAGTAGAGGAGTGAAGTGTCATGTTTATTAGACACATCCCTGTCCTTACAGTAGAGGAGTGAAGTGTCATGTTTATTAGTCACATCCCTGTCCTTACAGTAGAGGAGTGAAGTGTCATGTTTATTAGACACATCCCTGTCCTTACAGTAGAGGAGTGAGGTGTCATGTTTATTAGTCACATCCCTGTCCTTACAGTAGAGGAGTGAAGTGTCATGTTTATTAGTCACATCCCTGTCCTTACCGTAGAGGAGTGAAGTGTCATGTTTATTAGTCACATCCCTGTCCTGACAGTAGAGGAGTGAAGTGTCATGTTTATTAGACACATCCCTGTGCTTACAGTAGAGGAGTGAAGTGTCATGTTTATTAGTCACATCCCTGTCCTGACAGTAGAGGAGTGAAGTGTCATGTTTATTAGTCACATCCCTGTCCTTACAGTAGAGGAGTGAAGTGTCATGTTTATTAGTCACATCCCTGTCCTTACAGTAGAGGAGTGAAGTGTCATGTTTATTAGACACATCACTGTCCTTACAGTAGAGGAGTGAAGTGTCATGTTTATTAGTCACATCCCTGTGCTTACAGTAGAGGAGTGAAGTGTCATGTTTATTAGACACATCCTTGTCCTGTACAGTAGAGGAGTGAAGTGTCATGTTTATTAGTCACATCCCTGTCCTTACAGTAGAGGAGTGAAGTGTCATGTTTATTAGTCACATCCCTGTCCTTACAGTAGAGGAGTGAAGTGTGATGTTTATTAGTCACATCCCTGTCCTTACAGTAGAGGAGTGAAGTGTCATGTTTATTAGTCACATCCCTGTCCTTACAGTAGACGAGTGAAGTGTCATGTTTATTAGTCACATCCCTGTCCTGACAGTAGAGGAGTGAAGTGTCATGTTTATTAGTCACATCCCTGTCCTGACAGTAGAGGAGTGAAGTGTCATGTTTATTAGTCACATCCCTGTCCTTACAGTAGAGGAGTGAAGTGTCATGTTTATTAGTCACATCCCTGTGCTTACAGTAGACGAGTGAAGTGTCATGTTTATTAGTCACATCCCTGTCCTTATAGTAGAGGAGTGAAGTGTCATGTTTATTAGACACATCCCTGTCCTTACAGTAGAGGAGTGAAGTGTCATGTTTATTAGACACATCCCTGTCCTTACAGTAGAGGAGTGAAGTGTCATGTTTATTAGTCACATCCCTGTCCTTACAGTAGAGGAGTGAAGTGTCATGTTTATTAGTCACATCCCTGTGCTTACAGTAGACGAGTGAAGTGTCATGTTTATTAGTCACATCCCTGTCCTTATAGTAGAGGAGTGAAGTGTCATGTTTATTAGACACATCCCTGTCCTTACAGTAGAGGAGTGAAGTGTCATGTTTATTAGACACATCCCTGTCTTTACAGTAGAGGAGTGAAGTGTCATGTTTATTAGACACATCCCTGTGCTTACAGTAGAGGAGTGAAGTGTCATGTTTATTAGTCACATCCCTGTCCTTACAGTAGAGGAGTGAAGTGTCATGTTTATTAGACACATCCCTGTCCTTACAGTAGAGGAGTGAAGTGTCATGTTTATTAGTCACATCCCTGTCCTTACAGTAGAGGAGTGAAGTGTCATGTTTATTAGTCACATCCCTGTCCTTACAGTAGAGGAGTGAAGTGTCATGTTTATTAGTCACATCCCTGTCCTGTACAGTAGAGGAGTGAAGTGTCATGTTTATTAGTCACATCCCTGTCCTTACAGTAGATGAGTGAAGTGTCATGTTTATTAGTCACATCCCTGTCCTTACAGTAGAGGAGTGAAGTGTCATGTTTATTAGTCACATCCCTGTCCTTACAGTAGAGGAGTGAAGTGTCATGTTTATTAGTCACATCCCTGTGAAGGAGGAGTGAAGTGTCATGTTTATTAGTCACATCCCTGTCCTTACAGTAGAGGAGTGAAGTGTCATGTTTATTAGTCACATCCCTGTCCTTACAGTAGAGGAGTGAAGTGTCATGTTTATTAGTCACATCCCTGTCCTTACAGTAGAGGAGTGAAGTGTCATGTTTATTAGTCACATCCCTGTCCTTACAGTAGAGGAGTGAAGTGTCATGTTTATTAGTCACATCCCTGTCCTTACAGTAGAGGAGTGAAGTGTCATGTTTATTAGTCACATCCCTGTGAAGGAGGAGTGAAGTGTCATGTTGCATGATGCTAGTAGTACAGTAACTAGTATATTGGTGCGTCCTAGGGTTAAATGCTACAGTATGCTAACTATTTGGAAAAATAACTGTTCAAAACTGTTCTCTTGGCTTTGTTTTGTTCATAGTAGTAACGCTGCCGAGCCGTACTGTACATGGTGACTGCTTGGTTTGACTGGCAGTGGCCGCCGAGCCGTACTGTACATGGTGACTGCTTGGTTTGACTGGCCGCCGAGCCATACTGTACATGGTGACTGCTTGGTTTGACTGGCAGTGGCCGCCGAGCCGTACTGTACATGGTGACTGCTTGGTTTGACTGGCAGTGGCCGCCGAGCCGTACTGTACATGGTGACTGCTTGGTTTGACTGGCCGCCGAGCCGTACTGTACATGGTGACTGCTTGGTTTGACTGGCAGTGGCCGCCGAGCCATACTGTACATGGTGACTGCTTGGTTTGACTGGCAGTGGCCGCCGAGCCATACTGTACATGGTGACTGCTTGGTTTGACTGACAGTGGCCGCCGAGCCATACTGTACATGGTGACTGCTTGGTTTGACTGGCAGTGGCCGCCGAGCCATACTGTACATGGTGACTGCTTGGTTTGACTGGCAGTGGCCGCCGAGCCGTACTGTACATGGTGACTGCTTGGTTTGACTGGCAGTGGCCGCCGAGCCATACTGTACATGGTGACTGCTTGGTTTGACTGGCAGTGGCCGCCGAGCCATACTGTACATGGTGACTGCTTGGTTTAATAAAAATAAATAAAAAATTGGCATCCCCTATTATTTTACCCACGCGACGCCACTGGATATCTGTATGTCATGTATGTCATAAATGTCATGAATTTAAAATGGGGGACCCTGATGTAAACAAGACGAAAGTCTTTCTCTGGTCTGCATCCCCTTAACAATTGTGTGTATTGAGCCGTAGTGCTGTACCCATTCTGCAATCTGTTCATTAAAATGTTCAATCAATCATTATATATTTGTTATTTATTTTTGGTATAGTGCTTAACAAGCATAATTTAATGTTGCCCAGTTGTGGCCTGTTGAGGGGCAATACATGATATCAAAAGTTCCAAAACATCTATTGTATTTGTATGATCCACTATATAAACATATCATATCTACATACATGGCATTTGATTGGAGGCTAGTCTCACTTTGTCCCACAGCAACATTAAAATAGTTTAGATTTGTGTGTTGTTTATGTAAAAAAAATTACTTGAAAGTAACGCAATAGTTACTTTCTGAAGTAACTAGTTACTTTTATAATTTGTAACTGAGTAAGTAATTTAGTTACATTTTGGAAGAAGTAACTAGTAACTGTAACTAGTTACTTTTTAAAAGTAACTTGCCCAACACTGCTCATGACATTAGTTGCTTGCCGTCAACATCGAAAGAGCCTGTTCGCTTTCCAGGTCCCTCTCTCTCTCTCTCTCTCTCTCTCTCTCTCTCTCTCTCTCTCTCTCTCTCTCTCTCTCTCTCTCTCTCTCTCTCTCTCTCTCTCTCTCTCTCTCTCTCTCTCTCTTTCTCTCGCTCTCTGTGTGTGTGTCTCTCTCTCTCTCTCTATGTGTGTGTCTCTCTCTCTGTGTGTGTGTCTCTCTCTCTGTGTGTGTGTGTCTCTGTGTGTGTGTGTGTGTCTCTCTCTCTCTGTGTGTGTCTCTCTCTCATGCTATCTCTCTCTCTGTCTCTCTCTCTCTGTGTGTCTTTCTGTCTCTGTGTCTGTCTGTCTGTCTGTCTGTCTGTCTGTCTGTCTGTCTGTCCGTCTGTCTGTCTGTCTGTCTGTCTGTCTGTCTGTCTGTCTATCTGTCTGTCTATCTGTCTGTCTGTCACTCTCTCTGTCTCTCCCCCAATTAAACTGTCCTACTCTACATCACCAGCATGTTTAGCAGTAAGTCACTTGTTCCTTCCTCTACTAAACAGGTTTGTAATTTTCAAATATTGTTCTGAGTCTTTTACTAGCAATTTTTGTTTTTAAATTCTAGCTTTTTCAGCTCCACCATTTCCTTTTTTTACAAGGGCCAATTTCGAATTGCATATCATTCTTGGTTGACACTGAAGTTAGTAAAATGCCATCCGAATTATGAAAAAGCTTTCTTGATGGAGAAACAGTGTATCAAAAATCTGAAAGAAGGAAAGATAGCCTACTGTTTGAAATTCTCCCAGTTGTTAGATTACTGGTTCCCTCTGCTGATCAGCTCTTCCACCTTAGAACTATATATCCAGGCAGCCTCACGTTGTTCACTAAGCACAACATTTGACGACACAGAAGCGAATCTTCATTCAAACAGCAATGGCAGGCAGCTCGCACAGTAGAAGCAATCGTCCGTGTTATCTGATTTGGAGAGTATTCCTTCATTAAAAGGACAACAAAAAACGTCTCTGAAGGCTTATATTGTCAGAGAATAGGCTACGGTGTCAGAGAATTAGGAGAATTAGGAGAATTAGGCTATGCGGTATGCTCCAAATGGCATTGAGTTTCTCTCGTTCGATGTCACGGATAGGCTAGGGGACACAAATTCAGCCTGAGACGTTCAGAATCGCTCCGGCCCGCACGCACCCGCGCACACACACTATTGTCACCTATGTGTGTCGTTGCGCTCTGGGTAGTGTATCTGTAGTAGAGCGCTGTGTAGGCTACATCATCTGGACGGACTGTTTCTGTGCGAGCGAGCATGCGTACTAAGGAATTTAATCCTGCCGGCGCCACTGCCGGCCCACACACTGGCCCACACACCAGCCCACACACCGGCCCACACACTGGCCCACACACCAGCCCACACACCGGCCCACACACTGGCCCACACACCAGCCCACACACCGGCCCACACACCAGCCCACACACCGGCCCACACACTGGCCCACACACTGGCCCACACACCAGCCCACACACCGGCCCACACACTGGCCCACACACTGGCCCACACACCAGCCCACACACCAGCCCACACACCAGCCCACACTCTGGCCCACACACTGGCCCACACACTGGCCCACACACTGGCCCACACACTGGCCCACACACCAGCCCACACACCAGCCCACACACCAGCCCACACACTGGCCCACACACCAGCCCACACACCAGCCCACACACCAGCCCACACACTGGCCCACACACTGGCCCACACACCAGCCCACACACCAGCCCACACACTGGCCCACACACTGGCCCACACACCAGCCCACACACTGGCCCACACACTGGCCCACACACTGGCCCACACACCAGCCCACACACTGGCCCACACACTGGCCCACACACTGGCCCACACACCAGCCCACACACCGGCCCACACACCGGCCCACACACTGGCCCACACACTGGCCCACCCACCAGTCCACACACCAGTCCACACTCTGGCCCACACACTGGCCCACACACTGGCCCACTCTGGCCCACACACTGGCCCACACACTGGCCCACACTGGCCCACACACTGGCCCACACCGGCCCACACACAGGCCCACATACCAACCCACATTAGTGGCCCACACACCAGCCCACACACTGGCCCACACACTGGCCCACACTGGCCCACACACTGGCCCACACTGGCCCACACACTGGCCCACACCGGCCCACACACTGGCCCACACACTGGCGCACACCGGCCCACACACAGGCCCACATACCGGCCCACACACTGGCCCACACACCAGCCCACACACTGGCCCACACTGGCCCACACACTGGCCCACACACTGGCCCACACTGGCCCACACACTGGCCCACACTGGCCCACACACTGGCCCACACCGGCCCACACACAGGCCCACATACCGGCCCACATTAGTGGCCCACACACCAGCCCACACACCAGCCCACACTCTGGCCCACACCAGGGCCGGACTGGGGAAATAATTCATACCGGGAGATATAGCGCGAAATATAGCCCCAATCAGGCCACTTTTTAAGCGGGGGGTCTGGGGGTCCCCCACCAGGAAATTTTTTGTTACAAAGACTTAATTTCCTGCATTCTGGTGAATTTTAGTGCATGTGAATCACAAACTAATGAGCCAACAATTGCTTAGTACAATGTACTGTTATGGACCTCAAATAAAACTGTTGTGGCACTAGCAATGCTACTCTCTCCACCTTCAAAAAGAAAAAAGCAAGAGCACAACATATTTTTCTATTTACTATTATAATACAGTTAACCACTCTCTCCTGTAAGGGCCTTTCTTTTTCTTTGTTTTATCCCTCTCTCCTCCACCCTTTCTCTTTCTTCCACTGTCCATCTTGGCATCAACGTTAATTGACTTTCGCTCTACTGTATCTCTCCCGAGTCCCTCACTACCTGGCTCATTGCCTGGCTGTTATTCTGCATCCGAGTGCCGTCTGCCATTCCATTCGCCGCCTCCGCTGTCAATCAGTTGTATCGCCTGGTCCCGCCTCCACCAATCACAAGCGGCAGCACGGCGTCCGCGTGAGGGAGAGAGTCAG
>NC_140167.1:208355098-208407098 GCF_963971535.1 Notolepis coatsorum
ATAGTTCTCCAACTCTGTGGCAGACAGTGAAATCCTGGTTGTTCCCCACCCACCTAGGTTATCTAACTATCACGCCGCGCCGCCGCCACAACTAGAAACAATGGCCTGGCAAAAAATAAATAAAAAAATTATAATACTTTTTTTTTTTTTTTTATATATATATTTTTTTTTATCTGTGCAGGCCAGGCCACCGGGAAAACTCCCGGTGCTCCCGATGGCCAGTCCGGGCCTGGCCCACACACTGGCCCACACACTGGCCCACACACCGGCCCACATACCGGCCCACACATCGACTCACACACTGGCCCACACACCGGCCCACACACCGGCCCACATTAGTGGCCCACACACCGACTCACACTGGCCCACACACCGGCCCACACACCGGCCCACATTAGTGGCCCACACACCGACTCACACTGGCCCACACCGGCCCGCCGTACAGACCATGTAGCCTGGGAGATGACTGAAATCACTGCAAGAGCTGGTAGGCTATTTTTAAGCATCTTTCTGTGGCAATTTTCATTTTTTTACATCTAACTTTTTCAGCCCTACCCTACCAAAGTGGGCTGATCGGAGTGGACTAAATGGGCCAGTCGAACAACCCCCCCCCCCCCCCCCCCCCCCCCATCAAAAAAAAATAAAAAACCAGACCACTTTACTTCCGGCCCATCGGGATTCGTCCTGAACGTTCCGATGGCCAGTCCTGCATGGGGCAGCGCTCCACTTATGAAAATAGTTATGATATTACCTACAAGCTGACCACTACCGAATTAACCACATCATCACTTATGAAAATAGTTGTGGTTATGATCAGTGGTGCGTTATTGAAATCATCTGGGCTTGCAAGCACCACGTGCACGCGCGCTCCCGGCGCGTGCGCGCGCTCCCGCGAATGCGCATTTAATGTCCCCTCGCTTGAGCACAGACTAAAGACAGTGCCTAATTGCCTCTACGAATGGAATGTAACACATGTCTTCACAACAAGTTAGGTGTGAATGTATCTGAGAACGTACCTGACGACCGGCGCTATTGATATGCAAATAGCCTGGTTATGATATTACCTACAAGCTGACCACTACCAAATTAACCACATCATCACTTATGAAAATAGTTGTGGTTATGATATTACCTACAAACTAACCACCACAGAATTAATCACATCATCACTTATGAAAATAGTTGTGGTTATGATATTACCTACAAGCTGACCACTACAGAATTAACCACATCATCACTTATGAAAATAGTTGTGGTTATGATATTACCTACAAGCTAACCACCACAGAATTACATTACAAAGCATCACACCTCTGTGCTGCAATGCCAGGTAGTCCCATTCACACAGACGCTGGGGCAAACCAACCCTGGGAATTTCAATATACCTGCTGCCGGCATAATGCTGCATCAACTTTCACCCCCCATTCCCCAATACTCAATATTTCAGCTGATGCTGAAACCCTAATTCATGCTTTTGTCTCATCACGTCTAGACTACTGTAATGCACTTTTTCAAGCATCAAAAATCTTCAACTCGTGCAAAATGCGGCTGCACAGATACTAACTAAAACTAGAAAATGGTATCACATCACACCAGTTTTGTCCGCCCTACAGTGGCTTCCTATTCAAGCCCGATCTGACTTTAAAGTGCTACTCCTCACCTACAACATTTTAAATGGGCTTGCACCGCTCTATCTATCCGATCTCATCTCTCGATACTTGCCCGCTCGTGCTCTGCGCTCACAAAATGCGGGGCGTCTATAGAAATCTGCCGGCCACAGAGCCTTTGTCTACCGCGCTCCCTACCTTTGGAACAAATTACCTGCCGTCATCAGGGGCGCCTGCTCTGTCGAAGCTTTTAAATCCCTGCTTAAATCCCATCTTTTCTCTCTCTCCTTCAACCTACCCTGATCTCACCTGGTCGGGGACTGACCCTTAGATTAACCTTTTCTGCCTGTGCGGTCCGTCGGTGGACCGCAAATGACACCTGGTCATAAATCAATATCTCCAGATTGTTCTATAAAAGTAGCGATTTTATTTTCAAACGTATTCAAGTATAAACATCATAACCATGTCACAACAGCATGTATAATGTATATTATCATAAATACGTTAGTTTAGGAATAGGTTAAAGTGTTACTAGATAGATTTTCCTTTTCGAAATGTCTGTATATTTTGCGAGAGGTGACCATTTTGGAAATCCTTGAATCATGGGAATTGTAGTTTTTTGCTGCCATTTTGTAGTGGACATCCAGAGCTCTGGATCTGCGTTGGAATTTTTCAAAACTACACTTCCTGAACAGATCTATGGGGTTCAAGGTTCATAGTTCTGTATGCATTATTTTAATAACTCATATTATTCGGGATAATATACCACAAAATGTAACATTATTGACAAATATTGAAATGCAGTTATTTTCTCTTCCCTATTGTTAGCATGCAGCAACAATTATATATGAAATTAGTTTCAAAACTGTTGCACTGTGGTGAAAATAAAAAAGTACAGTCGATTTCATTATCTCCACGCCTGGTGATACTAAATCCAAATTGAACTCTGCCATTTGAAAGATAATATATGTATATATATAAATGTGCGAATTGGCTATAATAAGGTAATTTATAAGCCTGCTATTATATTCTATAATAATATTTCAAATTGCATTGGTCTGGATGGGAGAATTCAATTCAGTACTGTATCTACAGAACCTTCTGTTTAATCATCTTCCCTTTATTCATTTCCTTAGATTTTTTGTACACATGATCTCAAGAAGGTACTGAACGAGATCAGTGGCAGGTTCTAATGTTTGGTCATTATTAGCATGGTGTTATTCCCTGTCAAAGATGCAAAGAAAAATCATAATTCATATTCTACTCTTTTGTTTCATCACAATTTAAGCAAGCCTAGTAATATACACAATATTTCTGACACTTGGAATACATTCACTGAGGTCCACAGATGTCCCTAGATACCAAGAATATGCAAATGGACCTTGTAGAAGTGCAGCAATATTCCATTTACTTTTCCATTTATTTTAGGCGGATTTTCAGAAAATAGGCTCCGGGTGGAAGAGGTTCATCTCTCTAGTTTAGTTAGGATGTCTATTTGCTCCCATGTCTGATTTTCTGCAGACTTGGGAGAACCTTTTTAACCTCTGTCTCTGTCTCAACCGGTCCCATGGAACAGCTCCATATCGCCTTCTGTCTGGCCTGCAGTGCTGAACCTTCTGAGTGGCTTCTCCTGCCCCCACGGGGCATACGGCCCTGAGCTATTGTCTTGTATCTCACCCTGTATCCATACGCTTGGAGTAGTTCTATCTATTACTCAATTTCTCTATTTTCTTATATGCTATGATTCTACTGTCACCATGTATGCATATGCTCACTACATGTATTTTTTGGACTTTATGGTGTTTTGTTCTTGACCTATTGCCATGTTTCTTCTTGAATTGTTTAAAGAAGACGTGTCCCACCCATGGGGACATTAACGTGTTGTCGGGCCTTACAAATACATTTGATTTTATTTATTAAATCAGCTTGATTGGGACATACTGTTTTTATTTAAAAACATGAAATAATGTTTTGAATATAGTCAGTAAATAAATAAATGAAAATACTATATTTAAACCAGTTATATCATTATTAAAAGTGTAAATCTTAATTAAACCAATGAGTAATTCATAATGTTTTCCATACCTGAGCAGGTGAGGCCAACAGTCTTGCCAGGTGAGCTGGTGTTTCTATCTGAGGTGACACAGTCCAGGAGATGGGACTCGTTGCCTTTACACTGGAGTTCTTTGGTCCCGATTGAAGCGTCTCCCTCTCCATAGAGCGCCCCCTGGAGGGCTGAAGGAGCCCCACAGCCAAGCTGCCTACAGACCACCTCTGCATCCTGCTTGTCAAAGTCAGCTTCACATAGTGACCTCCACGCCTGATCAGACTTCACCTCCACTCTGCCTGAACACAGACCAGATCCATTCACAAGCCTCACAGACTCTGTACACACACACACACACACACACACACACACACACACACACACACACACACACACACACACACACACACACACACACACACACACACACACACACAGTCAGAGAGAGAAAAAAGAGTCAGAAACAGAGAGTGAGAGGAAAGCATGTCTGCAGAGTGTAGTACCAGATGGATACATTGAGGAATTAAAAACAGACTAGACACAGCTGATCAATTTAGCCACTTTACATATTGAGCGTCATTATGTCAAATGTCCTATAATACCGGTGTTGTCATGAATTTATTAGTCATGGGAAATTTCACATCACCGCGGCAACCTTAGTACGGTCTCATTATTCTGACAAATCCACACGCAGGCTGATGCATTGTCAGCAATTCACATCAGCCATCTGGTGTCATACAGCTGTCTTAACGGATTTATTGATTTTAAATGCTCAAGAATGTTTTCTAATTACACTGTTGCACTTGACTATGTTAATGTATGCTACCACTGAAATGCATGGCAATGTATTTAACCAGAAAGTATTATGATTAGAACTATTAAAAAAAGTATTTTCTTTAAATATATTAAAAAAAAATGTCAAATTGTCATATTGACCTGCTGAATCCGATTTGACAAAACTACCTGTAGGACTGACATCAAAACTACCTGTAGGACTGCTGTAAAACGACCTATAGGACTGACATCAAAACTACCTGTAGGACTGCTGTAAAACTACCTGTATGACTGCTGTAAAACTACCTGTAGGACTGCTGTAAAACTACCTGTAGGACTGCTGTTAAAACTACCTGTAGGACTGCTGTAAAACTACCTGTAGGACTGCTGTTAAAACTACCTGTAGGACTGCTGTAAAACTACCTGTAGGACTGCTGTAAAACTACCTGTATGACTGCTGTAAAACTACCTGTATGACTGCTGTAAAACTACCTGTAGGACTGCTGTAAAACTACCTGTATGACTGCTGTTAAAACTACCTGTAGGACTGCTGTAAAACTACCTGTAGGACTGCTGTAAAACTACCTGTATGACTGCTGTAAAACTACCTGTATGACTGCTGTAAAGCTACCTGTAGGACTGCTGTTAAACTACCTGTAGGACTGCTGTAAAACTACCTGTAGGACTGACATCAAAACTACCTGTAGGACTGACATCAAAACTACCTGTAGGACTGCTGTCAAAACTACCTGTAGGACTGCTGTAAAAGTACCTGTAGGACTGCTGTCAAAACTACCTGTAGGACTGACATCAAAACTACCTATAGGACTGCTGTAAAACTACCTGTAGGACTGCTGTTAAACTACCTGTAGGACTGCTGTTAAACTACCTGTAGGACTGCTGTAAAACTACCTGTAGGACTGCTGTTAAACTACCTGTAGGACTGCTGTAAAACTACCTGTAGGACTGCTGTAAAACTACCTGTAGGACTGCTGTAAAACTACCTGTAGGACTGCTGTAAAACTACCTGTAGGACTGACATCAAAACTACCTATAGGACTGACATCAAAACTACCTGTAGGACTGCTGTCAAAACTACTTTTAGGACTGACATCAAAACTACCTGTAGGACTGACATCAAAACTACCTGTAGGACTGACATCAAAACTACATGTAGGACTGCTGTAAAACTACCTGTAGGACTGACATCAAAACTACCTATAGGACTGACATCAAAACTACTTGTAGGACTGACATCAAAACTACCTGTAGGACTGCTGTATAACGACCTGTAGGACTGACATCAAAACTACCTGTAGGACTGACATCAAAACTACATGTAGGACTGACATCAAAACTACCTGTAGGACTGCTGTATAACGACCTGTATACAGTCACCCGAACAACTGCCTCTTTGAACTGTTGCGGTCAGGCAAGCGATACCGGAGTCTCAAGGCGAGCACAGAAAGACTCAGAAGTAGCTTCTATCCCCAGGCCATCAGGCTGCTAAACGAACAATGAATGAACACTACACAACAACAACCACCAAACGCACATAGCACACACATCCACACGCACACACTCACTTTAAACAAACACACTGTAGCACCCACTCCACACACTTTATAGCACACACCCACTTTAAACAAACACACTGTAGCACCCACTCCCCACACTTTATATTTATGGATGAAGGATTGCACTACAACTCGTACACCTTACTGTAAATTGTACCTAAAATTGTACCTCATCCCATTTCTGCTTTGCACTAGATAGTACTGTACATTAGTACACTGCATAGTATTGTGTATTGTATATTATATGGTAACTCAGAACATTGTACATATGTCTATACCGAACACTGTGACCTCATTTTCTTCTTCTTCTTCTTCTAAATTCATGCTATATTATGTTATTATGTTATTTGATACTATCTTGTCTAGCACAGTCTCTGGAGCGTAACAGTAAGAAGCATTTTGTATGAAAGTATTCTGTACTTCTGTATGACAACTATTAAAGAACTTGAACTTGAACTTGAAACTACCTGTAGGACTGACATCAAAACTACCTATAGGACTGCTGTAAAACTACCTGTAGGACTGCTGTAAAACTACCTGTAGGACTGCTGTAAAACTACCTCTAGGACTGCTGTAAAACTACCTGTAGGACTGACTGCTGTTATATCTCGTACTGGCAACCGCGTCTCGCTCTTCGCCATATTGAGATATATCTTTATCTCCAGTACCTACTGTACTTCATTATCAAAAAACAATGCACCCATGCACTTGACCAGGCCCCGCCCCAGTGTCCCCCTACAAGACACCGGACATGGTCATACTCGCCCTTCCTCGTTTTTGTTTCCATCATGGACGATGCAGTGCACCCTGTGTAACTAGCTGTTATGAAATGCAGAGAGAAATTGAACATGTTGGGCTTTCGCCGGAGATTTTTTCCAGCCCCTGGAATCTTCTCTGCACGTTCTGACGGCGCATCGGGCCTGGCCTGGGGTTTTCTCGTCTCATGACAGCGGATCGAGGGACATCGCGCAACGGTTAGCTGTCGGGCTAAGTCGCGCTCAGGTAGGGCCTGCGCCACCAGGCATTAATGCTGCCGTTACTAATACTGCTTGTTGTCCCGTGAGACAACCGAGTTGTGTATTGGCGCAAGGGGCAGGATACCTGGGTAAACGTCGTCGTTATGACTCTGAGTTGGACGTTTTCCCAGCTATTCTGTAGCACACAGCTAATGCTAATGCTAAGATGCAGGGTCACTGTTCCGTTGTTCCCCGCTGTGGGCTGTCACCGCTTTTCCCTCCTCTTAACCGGTTCATTGATGAAGGTCAATCGGTAACTAATGTGGGGGGTTTTGCTGAGGCTTATTTACCCTTTTTATGGGTGAATGGGCTGACAACAGGGCGCAGGGCAGGTGTACCCTGGCTTGAGAGCCGGGTAGCATCGATCCTTTGCCCTGGCAGGGTTGAACGGTGTCCCACCCGGAAGCCTGCGCTTGAGGGCGAGTCGGCCCGGCAGGTGGCTGTATGGGCTGATGAAGTTTATACCACCACAGGATGGAATTTAGCAGCGGCCAGTGTCATTGCTCAGCTGACTGTTTTTCTGTCGAAAATGTTGCGTGTGTTTTTGGGGTTATAGAACTCTTAAATCAGTCGCAAGCTATAACCGCAGGGAGGATCAGGATGCTATCAACTCTTATTTATAGGCATCTCTGGTTGGAGCAGTCTTCCCTTGGGGAGGAGGAAAGGTTTCTTCTCCTTAGGGCTCCTCTTTCCGCGGAAGGACTCTTTTGTCGTTCTGCGGAAACGCGGGCGGTATTTGACCTGGGTCCCACACCGCCTCGCACCATGCAGCCAGAGGTGAGAGCATGGCCTCGTCAACGGCTGTGGCGAGGCCCTCGACCAGCGGCCATGTTTCCCCCGCCTGAGGTACCCTGGGCGCAACGTCAACAGGTGACCGCAAGGCCGACAGCCTTGGCGGCCGAGGGATCGGCTACATTAGATGAGCACGCCCTAAAAAAACGTTGCCGTCTAGCTGTGTGCAGCTCGCTCTCAGGTCACTCCCCCCCCCAACACCAGTGGGATAAGGGCTCTGATTTGTTTCCTTTGGCTGCGGGTCGCGTGTCTTCAATAAAGCGCAAGCGGCCCCACGTTTCGCTTCTCATGGGGACATGGGCTGACACCCAGTTGATGGCTGAGACTGGGTCTGTCCGTGAGAATGTTGTGCTGTCACATGGCTCCCTCGCCACGCGCTCTGCGTCTGCGATTGGTGAGCCTGGTGTTACATCTGTCAACTACAAGGGTTGTCAGCAGGGTGACTCGAGGCCTCTTCAGGCTCAGTGCGGGTTTCCCTGACCTCGCCTTCGCCAGGCCGGGTATCACGTCAGTGCCTCCCTCTCCCGGAAGACCGGCAGTGGTCTGGCAGGTGCGCGTGATTTGGGTGGTAGTAATATCACTGCAGGGCTACGGTGTGTGGGAACCCACCCTATCGGGCAGTGTGGGGGCCTCACACCTTGCATGTCCAGCTGTGGAACAATTCCTCAGCAGTCCATGCTGGAGGGGTGTTCAGTGGGGGAGCTTTTGTCACCTGGTATGATGTCAGCTTCTCCCGTATCAAACCGGCCCTTTCTGTCGGGGTCCCCCCTTGGGTGTGATTGCCTCGTGGGTAGTGTCGGGGTCTGATGTCCCGACGCCACGGAACGCTCTGCTCATGCGGTTAGCGAGTCCAGGGCTGGCTACGCACAGCGGGCGGGACCGGGCCGCCTATCTACAGTTCCTAGCGGACCAGCGCCAAATGGCGGCAGGTGCACTTTGGGAGTACCATCACATATGGCTACAGCAGTGCCATATGTCGACGTGGATGGAGAGAACGTTGAGGCGGGGGCTTGTGTTGCAGTTTGCACAACACCACCCTCCGTTTTCAGGTTTGGTGCAGACCCTGTTGTCAGGGTCAGCAGCAGTGGCAGCTCTGGCCGACGAGATCCAATCTCTGTTGGCGAAGCAGGCCATAGTCGTGGTCCCAAGGGAGGACGCGATGTGTGGCGTCTACTCCCGGTATTTTCTGTTGCCCAAAAAATCGGGAGGTGTCAGACCTATACTGGACCTGTCCGCGTTCAATCGTCTGATTGTGACGAGACGGTTCAGAATGTTGACCGTCAAACACCTGCAAAATGCTGTCAGGGTGGGAGATTGGTTCACCTCCATAGACCTGAAGGATGCGTATTTTCACATCCCGATTTTCCCTCCTCACAGTAAATTCCTACGCTTCCTGTTTCAGGGTGTGGTGTACGAATACCAGAGGCTGCCGTTCGTCTACTCTCTGGCCCCCCGCACATTCACCAAGTGCGTAGAGACCGCGCTGGAGCCTCTACGTCGTCAGGGTATAGGAATTATTTTCTATCTCGACGACGTTCTGGTCCAGGTCTCATACCAGGCTGGTGGTGGAATTCCTCACCAAGCTGGGTTTTGCTGTGAACTGGAAGAAGAGTATACCTCTTCCCAGTCAGCAGGTGGAGTACTTGGGCTTTGTTCTAAGCTCAAGGCCCATGAGGGCAACCCTCTCGGAGCGGCGGCGAACGTGGCAGGACGGTTACGGCGCTGTATGTGATGCGCCTGCTCGCTATGATGGCATCTGCTCACTCTGTGGTCCCTCTTGGCCTCCTCTTCATGAGGAGGATACAGAGGTGGTTTTCCAGTATGGGGATAGACCTGGTGAGAGGCAAGTGGAAACGTTTGAAGGTTCCCTTGTCAATACTGGGGGATCTCGACTACTGGAGGAGGCCTGGTATCCTCACAAGCGGGGTCTCCATGGGCGGCAGACGGTCACACGTCACGGTCTTCACCGACGCCTCCCTCACGGGATGGGGGGGGGACATGTCGGACCGATGCAGTGGGGGGCAGCTGGATGGTCCATGCTGCCCGGTCTGCAACGCACATCAATGTGTTGGAATTGAAGGCGGTCCTCCTGGTCTTCAAGTGGCTCGGCCACTTGGTGGTGGGCGAGCACGTGTTGGTCAGGACAGACAACACGGCGACAGCATCGTATATCAACAGACAGGGTGGAGTACGCTCCATCCGTCTGGACCGGGCGGCGGTCGAGCTCTGGCTATGGGCGTCTCTCAATCTGCGCAGCCTAAGGGCGCTCCACATCCCTGGCAAGGAGAATGTTGGCGCAGATGTGATGTCGCGGGGCGGTCCTCATCTCGACGAGTGGGGACTACGTCCAGACATAGTCAGACAGGTCTGGTACCGCTTCGGGGAAGCCTTGTGGATCTGTTTGCGAGTGCCCCTTGTGGTTCTCGGTCAGTCGGGGGGACAATCCTCCCTTGGGGGTGGATGCCTTTTCGATGTATCCGTGGCCGCCCTGGATTCTGTATGCATTTACCCCCATACAGCTGATAGGTCAGTTGTTGGAGCGGATACGTCGGGAGCGCAGGACCTTGATCCTGATCGCGCCGGACCGGGGCACGGCTGTGTGGTTCCCGGTCCTGATCCAGCTCTTGATAGCCCCGCCGTGGCCTGTTCCATGGTCATCGCCCTCTCTCAGGCGCATGGGTCTCTGTGGCGGTTCCCTGTGCTGGGCCAACCGCTGATGGTTTGGCTGTTGAGAGGGTGAGTCTGGAGGGGATGGACCCTTCTGTGGTCGACACCATCCGGAACGCACATGCTCCCTCCACTATCGCGGTTTACGCGGGTAGGTGGCATGTTTTCCAAGAGTGGTGTAGAGTGGGGGGCTTGGACCCGGTGTCCTGCCCCCTGGACGCTGTCCTTTCCTTCCTTCAGTCTATTTTGGATGGACTGTCGGCTTCGACGGTGAGGGTATATGCCGCGGCTATATCCTCTTGTCATGAGGGGTTTGAGGGCGTTACGTTGTTCAGCCACCCTCTTGTGAAGCGTTTCCTGCTTGGCGCTCGGCGTCTTAAGCCGGTGGAACGTTCTCTGTCTCCGAGTTGGGACCTCCAACTGGTCATCGGCCGGTTGTCTGAGGCCCAATTTGAGCCTCTTGAGCAGGCGTCTTTGGAACAGCTGTCTTTCAAGACTGCATTCCTGCTGGCCATCACCTCCGCTAAGCACGTGGGTGAGCTGTGTGCTCTCTCGGTGCGGCCTGAGTGCTTGTCTATTCGTGTCAATAGCGGTGCGACTCTGAGGCCTAATCCAGTCTTCGTGCCAAAAAAATATCCGGAGCTCTTTTTGCTCCAGGGATATTGTGGTTCAGGCGTTTCATCCGCCTCCTCACGGTGGTGAGTTAGAGGCGAGTCTTCACCTGTCGTGTCCCGTCCGGGCTTTGGGGGTTTACCTCAGTCGGACTCAGGACCTCAGGGCTACTGATCAGCTCTTTGTTTGTTATGGTGGCTCTCGCGCTGGTAAGGCACTGTCCAAGCAGCGCCTGTCACATTGGTTGTGCGAGGGCATTGCCCTTTGCTACACGTTGGCTGGGCTGGCCACCCCTAGGGGTGTCAGGGCGCACTCCACTCGTGGACGCCACCTTGTTAGGGGGGGCCTCGGTGGGACATCAGGGGGTCCCACGGTAGCTCATATGCCGGCTCCAGTTGTTCGGAGCCGTTATGGTCGGGAGGTCCGTCTACCGACCCGTTTTTTTAGTTAGTAGGGTGAATTCTGGGGGGACATATGTAGTGGGCACTTACATGGACACTTACATGGACTGGACATAATCCACCTACACTGTCACTTTAAGGACACGGCATTGTGGGTAGCTAGAGCGGCCATATGAAGTCTTGGCTTGGTTTGTTGTGGTATCCACGCTATGCTAATAAATGATGCACACTGATGTGTGGTCAAAGAAACTTCACTCTCTCTGGTCGTGATTTCCCGTCTCCTACAATAACCTAGTTATATGAGTACTGGCTGAGCGTCTCGCTCTTCGCCATATTGAGATATATCTTTATCTCCAGTACCTACTGTACTTCATTAACAAAAAACAATGCACCCATGCACTTCACCAGGCCCCGCCCCAGTGTCCCCCTACAAGACGTGGTGCCCGAGGAAATCGATCCCAGACAGCCCAAACTGGCATTTAGCTGGGTTAACTATGAGCCCATGCTGACTGAGTCAGTTGAAAAAGGTCCTGAGATGGGACAAGTGCTCTGCCCTTGAGGTACTGGCGACTAAGATGTCATCTAAGTAGACAAACAAAAAAGGCAGGTCCCGTAACACAGAGTCCATCAAGCGCTGGAATGTCTGTGCTGCGTTTTTAAGCCCAAATGGCATGCGCAAGAACTCAAATAAACCAAAGGGAGTAATCACCGCCGTCTTAGGGATGTGCGCTGGGTGGACCGGCACCTGGTGGTAACCTCGAATTAAATCTATTTTTGAAAATATGAGTTTCCGGGCCAGGTGGGTGGAAAAATCCTGAATATGTGGAACCGGGTATCGGTCCGGTGTAGTTACCTCGTTAAGGCGGCGGTAATCGCCACACGGGCGCCACCCGCCGGCAGCCTTGGGGACAATGTGAAGGGGTGAGGCCCATGGGCTGTCAGAACGATGGATAATACCCAGGTTCTCCATGTTGGAAAACTCTGCCTTGGCAACGGCCAGCTTGGCAGGATCTAGGCGGCGAGCCCGGGAGTAGACTGGCACACCTGCCGTAGCGATGTGATGCTCCACACCGTGCTTTCTGGTGGAGGACGAGAAAGTGGGCTGGGTAAGGACAGGGAACTCGGCTAGCAGCTGGTGAAACTTATCTGTAACAGACAACATGTTAGACAAACCCACAGGAGGCACTGCCCCGACAGTACATTCAAATGAACAAAAGATGGTGGCATCGATCAAGCGATTGTTCCTGACATCCACCAACAATCCATAAGCACACAGAAAATCATCACCCAGCAGGGGCACAGACACATCAGCAGTGATGAAGTCCCAGCTAAACCGCCGCTCACCAAAACACAGCTCCACTAGCCTACTGCCATACGTGCGGATTGTAGTACCATTGGCAGCTTCCATAGGGAGCCCATGTCCGTCGGCCAGGGTGTCCACCCTTGATGCAGGCAGCACGCTTCTCTGTGCCCCTGTGTCGCACATGAAACACCTGCCTGAGATGGTGTCCCGAATAAACAGTAGCCTGCCGGCCCCACCAACGCTCATGGCCACTGTTGAGCACCGGCCCGGGCGTTTCCCGGCCCCTTGTAAGTACATGGGGGACGGCATTGGTTAGCCCTGGCTCCATACTTTGTGTAAAAGAAACACCAGCCAGTGTCTCTCCCTCGCTGGCGAGGGGCTGCCACCGCAGCAGCGACGGTATAATCCCCATGGTGAGAGGAAGAGGGTTGGTCATGGTAGAACACGGCCGCACAGTGTTGTTGCTGGCTGGCCAAAAATAACTTATCCGTATCCGCGGCTAACATACAGCAGTCATTTATTGTTGTCTTGGCCAAGGCAGCCCTTACCTGAGCCGGTAACTGGCGTAAGAACAGCTGTCTGAAGAGAAAGTGGTTGGGCTCATGCTCTCCCATCAACGCCAGCATCCTATCCATAAGCTCGGACGGTTTACTGTCGCCCAGACCTTGCAATGAAAACAGCCGGTTAGCTCGTTCCACCTCAGATAGTTCAAAACACTTCAACAAGTGTGCCTTCAGCGTGCCATATTTGCCGTGCGCCGGAGGGCTGCCGTGTTAGTCCCCAGCACAGCGACAACGTGATAGTACTTGGTATCATCCTCCGTTATTTTCTTTATTGCAAACTGCGCCTCCGCCTGCACAAACCATGCAGTAGCTTGCGTTTCCCAGAACTCTGACAATTTCAGCGCGACTGCTGCTTCCATACGTTTCAGCGCGACTGCCTGTTCCATTGTTCAATCGTCCTTGAAAGCGTCCAAGAACGTCAGGGTCACCAATGTAGAAGACGGGAAATCACAACCAGAGAGAGTGAAGTTTCTTTGACCACACATCAGTGTGCATCATTTATTAGCATAGCGTGGATACCACAACAAACCAAGCCAAGAGTTCATATGGCCGCTCTAGCTACCCACAATGCCCTGTGTCCTTAAAGTGACAGTGTAGGTGGATTATGTCCAGTCCATGTAAGTGTCCATGTAAGTGCCCACTACATAATAGTCATAACCTTTTGTTAAAACTACCTGTAGGAGGGCGGTCAGGTGGCGTAGCGGAGATTGCGTTCGTCACCAAACGCCGGAGACGCTGGATTTGCCTGTTCGAATCCAGGTCACAGCTCCGGCGTTGTCACCAGCTTGGCTGGCCGTTCACACTAATACAATTGGCAGTATTAGAGGGTGGGAAAGCTGGCGGGGTGGGTCCGGGTCGTTGTAAACAGCAATTCCTACAGTTCGGTCGGGGCACCTGCTCAGCGAGGATAGGATCTAAGGGGGGTAGTGTGATCCTTCCACACGTTACACCCTCTCATTGAGAGTCCGCGCTGCCAGGTGAAAAGAAGCGGTTGATTGGCTAGACGTGTGTCGGAGGAAGCACGTGATAGCCTCCACTCTCCCAGACCGACTGTGGGGGGTAAGTGCGCAGCGACCAGGAAGGGGATTGGGAATTGGCATAACGACTAACATTGGGATTGGAGAAAATCGGAGGAAAAAGGAGGGGGAAAAAGATTAAAAAGATTAAAAAAAAAGATAAAAGAAAAACGACCTGTAGGACTGCTGTTAAAACTGCCTGTAGGACTGCTGTTAAAACTACCTGTAGGACTGCTGTTAAAACTACCTGAAGGACTGCTGTAAAACTACCTGTAAGACTGACATCAAAACTACCTGTAGGCCTGCTGACAGTTCATAAGTTTAGTTAAAAATAAATATATAGAGAGAGAGAGCAATGAATCCAAAATGACATTGTGGTTAGAAGTGGTGGAGAGAATAAAAGCTAGCATATAATGGTAATGTCTAGTTAGGAACAAGTTATAATGGTTGATTATCCAAAGGGGGGTCCGGGAGGGGGGGGTTCGAGCTGGAGCATATGTGTGTAGGTTTTTAGATAACAGGTATTAGGGGTATATCCTGTATAAGACATTTGACTAAATGGTAATTTCATTGGATATACACTGTGAATTAATGCTTGTATATCTTATCGTGTGTTGTCATGTTTGTTTATATGTTTGTTTAAAAAATAATACAAAAAAAATACAAAAAAAAAATACAAAAAAAAAAAAAGAGAGAGAGAGCACAAGTACAGATGACAAGTATAGTATGAGGAGGTAGAAATATTCAGTATATTCATAATTTATTATGTCCCAATATTAAATCGATTTGCTTTGAAGGCACTTGCATTTCCAATTCATATTAGGTTAGAAAAAAAAGGTGCTGGATTTAATGTGACTTCCTTTAATGTTTTTCTGCATTGGCACTTGGCAGTGAGTATGACAATCATAGTGAAGTATTTTATGCGTTTGAAACTATGGTTTGAAGTGTCTGACAACTATATAATTTATTGTGCAACTTGAATGAAAATCACCTGTTGATGATTCAGTTGTGTAACTATGATAAAGAGGGTTTCCCCCCCGATAAGATAAACCCAATGGAAAAACATGCACAACAACAGATCGCTAACGCTGTGGCGTCCTTGACGAAGACGGACAGGAGCACTTGGATTGGTCCCGGGGCGCGGCTCACGTTGACGCCCTATCTGCTCCCGGCTGCCCATGGGGGGAAGGATGACGGGATGGGTTAGGCGCAGAGACATGTGACATGCATGTGTGTGTGTGTGTGTGTGTATCCCGTGTGTGTGTGTGCCGCTCCAATTGCATGTCCAGTTCGTTGCATGCCGATTAAAGACCCCCTAAAGAGGTCCTGCATTATTATTATTATTATTATTATTATTTATTATTATATTTAAAGTATATCTCTTCATCGCATACAGGCAGTGTGCGGAAGTAAGAATATATATAGAATACTGAAATTATTTTTCTCTAAGAAATGCATATCTGCTCTATATATTGAACTATTTCTATATTTCCTATAGTTTCTCTATCTACTCTAGTGCGCTGCCCAGATTGGGCCATCAGACAGACAACGCATAATGGAGGATAGAGAGAGGCGCTTGTGGAGAGATCTATATGATGGAGGGGCCTAACCCTAACCCTTTTGTGTTTGTGTGTGTGAGAAGGGTGGGGGGGGGGGGGTAAATTGGAGATATTGGTCCAAATATGAAGGCAACACCAACATGTATTCATTCTCCCCTCTCCCCCTCTCCCTATGTGTGTGTGTGAGTTTTTTAACTGTAAGTTCAGTGAGTTCAGTCTAGTGTTTTTTATTTAACGTTCCGCTGTGATCACTTTTTCCTTTAACAGAATAAGCAGCTCTTTTGTCATTGTCAGCTCTGTTGTATGTTTTTACAGTGTGAGTTAAATACATTTCTGTGATACATAAACCTCTGTTCCTCTCCTTCCTTTAATGGAAAACCTGTGTGGGGATTTAACTCAAAGTTAAACTGAAAGATTCAAATGCCTGGACTCGTCTTTGTTTTTGAAATAAGAGAGAATACTTTGTGCAACATTTTCAATATTTTGTGTTGTGTGGATGACTTCTTGAGTGTCAAATAAACACCTGGATCTCCGTGGGGCAGGGCAAACATAGACCAATGAAAGCAGCTATCTCCACTGAGTCTAATGGCGCCACCCACGAGTCTCTATAGGCTTGTTCGAGATGGATTTCGGTTTGCCTCGACTAGTAGACGAGAGTAGCCGAGTGAAGCCGGGGGAGGAGTTAAAAAGGCGGACACTGCCGATTTCACGAGAGCCTCTCGCCTAGTCTCGCATGGCAGCCAGGGAGTTATGAGACGTTTGATTGATTGATTGATTGAAAACTTTATTATATTATGCGTTATCATCATATCATCATGATAAACTTCAAGTTGTCAGACACACACACACACATGCGTCGTCTGTTTTGCCTCAATACTGTATATATAATTATGTTTTGCCTCAATATACATAGTATAAATATATTGATGCAAAACAGAATTATTCAGCAGTGTGTTGTGTGTGCGTGCGGCCAGGAGCGCGCAACAAGATGGTATACATTATGGTATATGAATAGTATATTCCACTATAGCAGTATATGGTGTGCTGTACATTTGAATCTGATCTAATTTTGCACACGGCCATCGCATTATAATGAGCTGGACAGGTGTGTAATGTGTGTGTGGCAACTGACAACTTTTCTGAGCCAATAGGTGCTTTGCGCGACCGTAGCAAGTCGCTTCCCAGCCGGGAGCAGCCGGGTGAGAGGTACTGTGGCGCCTCGCTCTGAAGGCTGTGCGTGGCTCGGTCCCGCGGGAGTTCCGCGCCTCGCCTCGTCAGATTTTCAGAGCAAGTTTGACAACATTCTAACCGGCATGCAACTCGCTTGGCGAGGCCGTAGTAAAACCTGCGCAGATCTGCGTCCGCCTATCCCATCTCGAACACGCCTTATGACAATCAATTCACAAGATATGGAAAAGGGGCGGGACTTAAGTGTAGGGCCGGGGCAAACATAGACCAATGAAAGCAGCTATCCCCACTGAGTCTAATGGCGCCACCCGCAAGTCTCTATGACAATCAATTCACAAGATATGGAAAAGGGGCGGGACTTAAGTGTAGGGCAGGGGCAAACATAGACCAATGAAAGCCGATATGAGTCCAATGGTGCCACCCACCAGTCTCTTGAGTCTTCTTGAGATATGAAAGTGTGGGCGTGGCTTCAGAAAAGGGGCGTGTTTAACCCAGACCAATTCAAGAATAAGTCTGTACTGAGTTCATTGACACCTCCCATAGTTGTGTGTCTGTGTGTTTCTCCAGTGGAAGTGTATGAGGCTCATTCATGGTCCTGTCTCTTTAAGAGAATTCAGCTACAGTGGGGATTTCTTCTCTTGTGAATCGCTCCTGTCTTTTGACACTTTATTATAGTTTGATATAGGCCTACCATTTATTGTATTGTAATATTATTTGGCCCAGTACTTTTCCTACTTCTCTTCATAAACGTTTTATATTGCAAAATAAATTCATAAGGCTTGCCACTACTTTTTTTTTTTTTTATCTTTTTCCCCCTCCTTTTTCCTCCGATTTTCTCCCATCCCAATGTTAGTCGTTGCGCACTTACCCCCCACAGTCGGTCTGGGAGAGTGGAGGCTATCACGTGCTTCCTCCGACACACGTCTAGCCAATCAACCGCTTCTTTTCACCTGGCAGCGCGGACTCTCACTGAGAGGGCGTAGCGTGTGGAAGGATCACACTATCCCACTTAGATCCTATCCGCGCTTAGCAGGCGCCCCGACCGAACTGTAGGAGTCGCTGTTTACAACGACCCGGACCCACCCCGCCAGCTTCTCCCACCCTCTAATACTGCCAATTGTATTAGTGTGAACGGCCAGCCAAGCTGGTGACAACCCCGGAGCTGTGAGCTGGATTCGAACAGGCGAATCCTAGCGTCTCCGGGGTTGTTGACGAACGCAATCTCCGCTACGCCACCTGACCGCCCGGCTTGCCACTACTTCTAATCAATCTGCTCCTCTTTTTAGGCAACTTAAAATACTATCAATCCTTGATATTATTGTATACCAGATATGTATTGTTATGTTTAACTGCACCTTTAATTTAGATTTATTTCCTATTGTATTCCATAATTATTCTCCAGTATTCATTCATATCCAAAAAGGCAATCAAATCATATTCATCATCATTTCTTGCACACAACATTAGGTCAGTTCAGTATAAGATTTAGAGTTCCTACAATTTGGAATTCAAAACTCTCTATAATAAAAAAGTGCTAATCTATTTCATCACTCAAATCCAGGCTTAAATATTTGTTTTGACTAATTATTAATGTTGTTGTTTTTGTTATTATTATTAATATTAGTTAGATTATTATTATTATTATTATTATTATTATTATTATTATTATTATTATTATTATTATTATTATTATTATTATTATTATTATTATTATTATTATTATTATTATTATTATTATTATTATTATTATTATTATTATTATTATTATTATTATATTATCATTATTGTTCTGAAGGATCAGATTAAACCGAATATGTATATTTATTTATATATATTTAATTGTATTTGTATATCGTTTGATATCCCCTGTATATTCCTTGTACAATATGCATTGAATATCCCTTTAGTCTACTGAACAGCCCATAATAGTTCTCATTCTACCATTGGACGAGACCTTGGTGCCAGGTCGCCATACCCCCTAGTCAAGTTCAATCGTACCGCCTAACATGTCTTGGCAAGCCCCGGTTCCGCGTAGGAATACGTCTACCGAACCACGAATGGTACTATTTGTTCACAGCGCATATATATATGGCGCTAGTAAAGTAGAACTTTCTTTTAGTCCAGTTCTTTACCCTCCAACAGAGTGACAGACGCAAAAGCCTCCCCGCGAAGCACGTGTGGTGTAGTAAGGCCGATTTGGCCCAGTATAGGCATTGAGACATCGTGTATATTAATAGTTGAATAGTCATAGTTGGCACTATATCGTCGAGTTGGACGTATTCTATTAAGCTAATAATAGTCTATTCATATATGGTGCCTCGTGCGGTTAGAGTTCTATAGTTATCAGTACCCCCATCGTTCCTGGCGTTATCTGGACGCTTAACCAGGTTGGGCCGACCCCATGTGAGGCTTGCATCCGAGGAGCTCCGGGCCAAGAGCGACTGGACCTGTATATTGGATTACTCTACCCGGACGACGGCTAGCCTTCCACGGCTTGGATTATGCTTTGAGTGCTTTGATTATTCCATGGATAAAGGCCAACACTGCGGTGTGTTGGAACTACCCCCCGGAGAGGACGCCAGGTGAGACGGCGCTCTACACCAGTGAGGTCGCCTCACGGCTCTCCGTTGTGGACCGGCAGATACCGTCCACAGAGGGTCCAGCTGTATTCGTCTGCGGATCGAGGATCTGTGGGCACCGTGTCTAAGACTTTGGACTCTCCCAAGATACCGTCGACCAGATGGGATACCGCCAGCGACTTCTCTAACCCCCCCCTCCTACTGTCTTACAACCAGCGGGAAACCCCCCCCCCTTAGTGTATCCAGCTATAATCATTTAAGTGCCATCGCTATTGTTTCCTAAATATTCCAGGTTGTATACTTGCTTCCTGCGCAATCAGAGATTGGACATTCAATATTGACTTACCTACGAATACTCATTTGCCATAAAAGTGCATTCCATATTTCAAATCATAAATGTAATTAAGTGATCGTTGTATATACCCTTTGCTATATATTAAACATTCGATTTGGTACATTTGGTTGGATCCGTTTCATCAGGTGGGAAAGTGTTCATCATATTTATATCTTGTACTGGATGGCCAGAAGTTAAAGTACAAGAGGTAGTGGTATTAAATATCATATCTAACAATACAGTCAGGGAATTGTACCCCTCAGTTACAATTATCTTAATATTATGAATTTTTTTTATGAACTTATTTTACTTTCACTTAAAAATAAAAGTATCCAGTGATTTAATTCATGAGTTGAGGCCCTGTATAGGCCCATCTGGGTCTCTTGCCTCTACTCAGCACCTTTATATACACTTTCTGTCATGGTCAATGTTTAATTCTTACTGTTTTGCTGTAATGGTGCAAAATAAAGAAATAGGTGTGTATGTGTAGCGTCACTGTCAAACAAATGCCAATCCTACGCTCTGGGAGGAGTAGCATTGTGAGAAAGTGGTGGAATAATAATAAAGAAGAATATATACGATAGATGACAAAAGTGTGTGTGACCTAAGTCACCTAATGAATGAACAATGCAGATGTAACCCCACTGACAGTCATTGAGACAAAGGGTGAGACTGTAAAGATCAGCAGCTGAATGTGATGTTATTGTTTAGAGTTACCTGAGCAGGTCACGTTCAGGCTGTCAGTGGAATTATCAGACTCCACTGGTCCTCTACACTCCCTCAGTGCAGACTCAGAGCCAGAACAGTCAGTGTGAAACACCCATACAGGTTGGTCAGAACCATCACTCAGTTCTGTTGAAACAGCAGAGCCACAGTCCAGCTGCCTGCACACTACAGCTGCTGTCTTCATGGTCCATGACCGCGTGACTCCTGGTCTCCAGACTCCCTGGTGGTTGATCTCCACTCCCCCAGCACAGCCGCTGCCTCCTTCCAACCTCACATCATCATGTTCTGCACAGAAACAAGAGAAACAACTACATTTAGAGGCATGTTTATCTGTAATAAAAAATGTGATGTAATTTAATGTGTTGCTCCTAATTAAGCATTACATCACACGCAGGAGTGGTTTGTGACCAATAAACCATGCCTAGGGGTGGTTGTTAGGCCCGAGGCGCAGCCGAGGGTCGTTAGACCCCCCTAGGCATGGTTTATTGGTCACAAATCACGACTGCACGTGGTGTAAAGCTTTTATACAACTGCCAGATTCATCCAACCTTATTTCTATACAATAAACACACATTAATCGAAGATTTATTGAAAAAACCATCCGCCAGAAAAAGTAGTTCCCACAACTCCATGTGGAAGCAGCTTGAAGTGCATCCAACCAAACTAACACATCCAACTGTGTATTATTGGAATGATTGAGAGAAGTTGCCTCATGTGGAAGCAGCTTGAAGTGCATCCAACCAACTAACACATCCAACTGTGTATTATTGGAATGATTGATTGAAAATTTTATTACCAGATGCAGAATGGGTACAATACAGTACGGCTCAATACACACAATTGTTAAGGGAATGCATAGGAAAAAAACGTTTTCTTCGCCCTATTTTTTTATTTATTTCTTTTAGCCTAAACTTAACCAGTTGGAAACCAGGGGTACAGTAATAAAATTAGCAATCAACCAATCAATCAATTCAATAGACCATGCTCACTTAAAACAGCGCTGCTTCTCTCTCAGTCTGACTCCCCCGCTGTTGCAGACAGGAGTGTGTGTGTGTGTGTGTGCGTGTGTGTGTGTGTGTGTGTGTGTCACAGTGTGTGTGTGCGTGTGTGTGTGTATGTGTGTGTGTGTGTGTGTGTGTGTGTGTGTGTGTGTGTGTGTATGTGTGTGTGTGTGTTTGTGGGTACGCCAGCGTCGGACAGTGAGAGAGAACGCTGCAGTCAGTAGCAAGAAGGAAGTAGAAATTTAAATCAATCAATTAATCTATCAATCAAACCGCGATTTTTCTTTTGTTCTAGATTGCCTCAAGACCCATCAATTACATCATCCAACATTGTTTAAAGGGCTAACACATTCCCCTTGACAGAATCGCTTCATATTTAGTCGTTTAGTCGCCATTAACATATCCATTTGTAAATATTATTGGCCACCTTCTTGTGATCCGGCGGAGTGATGTGATGTGGGTCGGTTGTGGGCGGGTCCTGGGCCAGCAGCATGGAATTGTTGCCAATAAAGACGTGTAAAATGACTGTTTCAGCCAATCAGAATCGAGAAATTTGCATGCCGTTGTATAAATGCTGATAAAACTGATTTTCATCCTTCTCTCTCATTTGATTGACACATCAAAGATCACCTTCATCTTCGTAATATTTAAAACGTCTGATCTCTATTAACCCTTGTATGGTGTTTACATTTATGTTACTCACCCAAAGTTCATGGGTCTGGTGGACCGACAACAATATTGGGATTTTAAAACAATAAATCCATAACAATTTATATAAATAGATGATATATATGTTCATCTCAATTACAAGCCATTTAAACAGCATATATGCTTAATGTTTCACATTTACCTCTGCTAGATCACATTTATGAATAAAAGTGGTATTTGTGATCAAATGTGATGTCTGTTAAAAGAAAATCCAGCATAATCGAGACATGAATTTAATACATCAGGTTAATCTCGAAAGAGATAAATGAAACAAGGTGGAGGCAGACAGTGAAGGTACACAGTGAACCTCTCCCCCATGCTGCTATGATGCCCTCAGTTCCCCAAGGGCATCAATAAAGGAATATCTTATCTTAGTATTACCTACTGATTTGTCACTTTGAACTGCATGGCATGGCCTCCTTGTGTGTATTTTATTCATGTATCCATACCTATTATTAATATTATTATTAGTACATTTTCCAGTCCACTGATGCAGCCGGAGTTACCAGAGTTCATTCTGGAGCCTCTGAGCCGCGGCGAGCATGGGTTATACTGTACACACGTTGGATCAATATACTTATCGATTTTTTCTAATGGTGATCAGGAATTGGAATATACCAGTTGGATACCATCTGATGTCAGGTAAGGAATCTATGTTATCAGTGTTAGGATAATCAGACTCGTTTTCATGAAGATATAAGCAATTTTGTGATATGTGCTCTAGCTGTTTCACTGTAAAATCCATGAGGAAATGAAAGCAGCTATTATCAGCGCGTGGCTCGAACGTGCGTGCGTGCACATATACTATTGATCATCTAGCGTTTATTTGAAAACTATTCATAAATAGGCCGACAAATATCAACGTTCTGGAATATTCCAGTAAAAGACGATTATCATAGAATAGGTTGTTTTTCACCTGAAAACGGGTGCTTTTCAAAATGCTCTCAAACGGAAATGAAGCGATAAAAAACCAATCTGCCTTGACAACACTGACTGGAAAATGATTCTTTGATAAGCGACGGGCAGATTAGACACATAGCCATAATTTAAAACATAGATTAGGCGATATTAATGTTAACATTGACGCCAATGGTGGCATTCAAGGGACTAAATGTGAATTAACCCACGGCACTCAAAGTGCCTATTAAAGCCCTCCATAGCGTGCCCACCCCCTACCTGACTGACCTCCTTCCCCCCTACCGCCCCACCCGTTCCCTCCGGTCCTCCTCCACTGCCTCCCTCACTGTCCCGTCATCCAAACTTAAACGTTTTGGTGACCGGGCTTTCTCACGAGCTGCACCCAGACTGTGGAACACCCTCCCTCAGACTGTGCGACACTCTCCCTCACTCTCCACCTTAAATCCCGACTCAAAACCTACCTGTTCTCCCAAGCATTCAACCATCCCTACCCATAACCACCCTCCTCCAACCTACCACCGCCCCTCCCCTTCCCTACTTTCTCTCCTCTCTCCTGTTGTGTTGTCTGTTGTGTTGTCTGTTGTCTGTTGTGTTGTGTTGTCTGTTGTGTTGTCTGTGGTGTTGTCTGTTGTGTTCTCTGGTGTGTTGTCTGTTATTTTGTCTGTTGTGCTGTGTGTTGTGTTGTCTGTTGTGTTGTCTGTTATTTTGTCTGTTGTGCTGTGTGTTGTGTTGTCTGTTGTGTTGTCTGTTATTTTGTCTGTTGTGCTGTGTGTTGTGTTGTCTGTTGTGTTGTCTGTTATTTTGTCTGTGGTGTTGTCTGTTGGGTTGTCTGTTGTGTTGTATGTTGTGTTCTCTGGTGTGTTGTCTGTTATTTTGTCTGTTGCGTTGTCTGTGGTGTTGTCTGTTGTGTTGTCTGGTGTGTTGTCTGTTGTGTTCTCTGGTGTGTTGTCTGTTATTTTGTCTGTTGTGCTGTGTGTTGTGTTGTCTGTTGTGTTGTCTGTTATTTTGTCTGTGGTGTTGTCTGTTGGGTTGTCTGTTGTGTTGTATGTTGTGTTCTCTGGTGTGTTGTCTGTTATTTTGTCTGTTGCGTTGTCTGTGGTGTTGTCTGTTGTGTTGTCTGGTGTGTTGTCTGTGGTGTTGTCTGTTGTGTTGTCTGGTGTGTTGTCTGTTGTGTTGTCTGTTGTGTTGTCTGGTGTGTTGTCTGTTGTGTTGTCTGTTATTTTGTCTGTTGTGTTCTCTGTTGTGTTGTCTGTTATTTTGTCTGTTGTGTTGTCTGTTATTTTGTCTGTTGTGTTGTCTGTTGTGTTGTCTGGTGTGTTGTCTGTTGTGTTGTCTGTTATTTTGTCTGTTGTGTTCTCTGTTGTGTTGTCTGTTATTTTGTCTGTGGTGTTGTCTGTTGTGTTGTCTGGTGTGTTGTCTGTTGTGTTGTCTGTTATTTTGTCTGTTGTGTTGTCTGTTATTTTGTCTGTTGTGTTGTCTGTTGTTTTGTCTGTTGTGTTGTCTGTTATTTTGTCTGTTGTGTTGTCTGTTATTTTGTCTGTTGTGTTGTCTGTTGTTTTGTCTGTTGTGTTGTCTGTTATTTTGTCTGTTGTTTAGTCTGTTGTGTTGTCTGTTATTTTGTCTGTTGTGTTGTCTGTTGGGTTACCTGTTGAGTTAGCAGTTGAGTTAGCAGTTGAGTTAGCAGTTGAGTTAGCAGTTGCTTTATCGGTTGGTTGACCTGTTACTGTGCTTGCAGTTTGAGCCTGGAGACCTGAGGAGAAACAACAGAAGATTAATGAGCATCATGATTTGACCAGGGCCCTGTTTCTTGTACGTGGTTCAACTAAGTCGATCGAGATGTCATTATCCAGCTTCAGTTAACGCGATGTTTGAAGCCGGGATTTTCCTGTTCCTCGTAGGTGGATTCAGTCTCGTTAACTCAAGCCAGACTAAATGCGCGCAGCCGTTTTAGGTGAAAAGCCAGCACGTATCGATGGCAGAGATCCTGATTCTCAACGGCATTGATTGATTAATTGATTTAAGACTTTATTGACAGATTGCAATACGGCTCAATCGCCTCGCCGACAAGTTAAATGCGTTATCTATAGGCTAATTCTAAGTCCCTCATTACCTCAATCAATCAGATTATATTTCTTTAAACTTGCCTGCTGGATTGAATAATCAAATGAGATCTTGCTAGCGAAAATAATTAGTTAAATTGTTATACAGAATTACGATACGGCTCTCTTACCCATTGATTGATGTATAGTCGATCTTTAACTTATCTCCAATGTGGTCTAACGGGTTGTTCTTTTGGCTTTCACACAGACGACCGGGGTTCGAGACCCTAGTCGTCTCCTTCTTTCTGCAATATAGGAATAATTCAATTTGGTGCACGTTGAGAGCTATATAAAGAATGACATCCTCAATGCATGTAGATTTATAATATTTTAACTTAAAACCAGGCTACTTTGGCGTATAATCATTAATATTATATTCAAAAAAATCATATTGGAAACACCGGGTTTTGAACCCCGGTCGCTAGGTTGGCAGGCTTGAGCACTACCGCTGAGCCACTGTGCCAGATGGGATAAATTCATTGTTTATACATTAATGAACGAGAGACCCGTGTTTAGAATATCCTTTGTTTTGAATGAAGTTTATCTCTTTATCCTCATTCATTAATGTGACGTCAACGGCTCATTCAATTTCTCAAATCTCATCAGTCAAACAGCGCATCTCATCAGACATCTTAATCCCAGTTACAATTAAAATAACCACATAATGTGTACATCGCACGAGCGAGCGCCACGGTATATATAACATGCATTATTTAGGACAAAGTGAATTTAGTATCAGCATTTTGGGTCTATTTTACATTTCAAAAGCCCCCTCTGGAAGAATGGAGCACAAAAACGTAATTCAGAATGGTATAATGCAGATCGTAGACTGTGGGAATAGTTTCAGGAAACGGGCTGTCACTTCTTTGCGGGGGCGTGGCGATGGTTCAGGCTAACTTGAACTTGAACTCTGCTTTCGACCAGGCTCAAACTTTTGGATCTGTTGTCATGGTGATTTGGAAAATCCACGTACTGGGAACCGGAAAGTCCGGCTAACTCAGTTATCCAGTTAAAGTTATCCGGCTAACTCAGTTATCCAGGTACAAGGAACGGGGCCCAGAGCTGTAGAGATGCAGCACTTTCAACTTACATTGGAAAAGCTTTTCCAGCCCTGCACTGCTTTGACACACTAAACCATCTAATAATAATAATAATAATAATAACAATAATAATAATAATAATAATAATAATAATAATAATAATAATAATAATAATAATAATAATAATAATAATAATAATAATAATAATAATAATAATAATAATAATAATAATAATAATAATAATAATAATAATAATAATAATAATAATAATAATAATAATAATAATAATAATAATAATAATAATAATAATAATAATAATAATAATAATAATAATAATAATAATAATAATAATAGATTTCATTTATATAGCACACTTTAAACTCAGTGAGCTCTCAAGGTGCTTCACAGCCGAAGGAAAACTAAATAAAAGATAAGAATAAAAAGGTTTAAAACATAAAAACAGGTTTGGAGATGTGTGGGTAGGTGACCATTGAAAGAGCTGCCGGTCAAACAATATCGAAAGAAGGAAGTAAAACTATCTAAAACTGTCTAAAACAAAATAAAAAATGGTAATTCAAAGAAATAAGAGAAAAGGAAGGATGACCACAAGAAAAAGCGAGAGAAAGAAGACTCCAGAGGACGTACAAACACCGGAGGAAATATCTTGACACGAGGGAAAGACGGAAGAGGTGGCTCAGGCGAGCATGACGCAGGTAGTCAGAGGCGTGGAGAACGTGGAGCCCACCTGGGTAGCGACCATGATAGCCAGCGTACAAGAATTACGGACTGAACTACGGGCTGACATACAGGCCAACGCAAAAGCTATTCAAGCTATACAAAATAGCATACAAGCTAACGTACGAATGGAATACAGAAATACATGATATTCTAAAGGAGACGCTCGAACAACAGAACATGTTGAGAGAAAAGTTAATGGACTTGGAGGGGAGGTCGAGGAGAAACAACATACGAATATGGGGACTGAAAGAGGGGATGGAAGGAGACTCGATGATCAAATTGGTAGACAGCCCAATTTCGAAAATAATTGAAGATGACAGAACTCGACAAGACAGGAATTCAAAGAGCACACAGGACACTGGCGCCGAAGCCGAGGTGGGACAAGCCACAGAGAGCAATTATAGTCAACTTCTTGGAATTCAAGGTCAAAGAGAACATTCTTAGAGCAGCCTGGCAGAAGAGGATGGAGGTGGAGGGAAAGAGAGTAACCTTCGACCATGATTATGCAACAGAGGTGGTAAAGCGTCTGAGCTATGTTCAGATAAAAAAACACTGAAGGAAGGAGGAATCAGATTTCAATCACCAATGACCACGCTGAAGGTCCATTGGAATGAAGGCGTAAAGGTGTACGGCGACGTGCGGGAGGCGGCGAGGGACATGAACCAGAGAGGATGGAAGGTGCCGGGAGCGGAGGACGAGAGACCGACGCTGTTGCAGAGGTTGGAGAGGGCGAGGAGATGGACCAGAGTCGAAAGGCGAGGAGGAGGCGAAGAGAACGGGAAGGTGAAGGAGATCTGAATCGATTCAAAGCAAATCAACTGAGAAGAAGGAAGCAAAGACACGGAGAAAGGGGGCGGAGAGGAGACATGGTGATCAAAGGGATGATAAGTACAATACACGCACAATACAGATTAAGGTAAACAGGTGAAGGACTGATGCAATGAGAAGATAGTAAAGTACATACGAGATAATTAAACCAACAATTTGAAAGGAGGACATAGAGATTCGAGACACATTAGACTGATATACATATGACGCACACAATACAAGAAAATGAAAACATGAAAGAGACTTATGCAGGAAGAAGATGATAAGGCACATACGAGATCATTATACCGAAAGTGATTACATTTTTTTTTTTTAAAAGGACACAGAGATTCAAGAGATATATTGAGACGGACATGAAAGGAACACAGGAGTACACATAACGCATAACACATTTGGACAGGAACATGAAAGTGAGTAATACAGAGCCTATGACCGGGGGCTCGGAGGTCGCACACAGAACGAGTTGGACATATATAGTGCACATTTTTCAGCCACTAGGGGGAGCCCTCTCACTAAGAGAGCCACTACTCCCCACCCACCAACGGGGGAAAGAGGGGAACGAGTAAGACCCTCAAATGCCATGGAAGTTCCAAGAGTTAGTATTGATGTTGATGTTTATTATGTATATATGTATGTAAATCAGATGGAGATAGCAGAGGCTACAACCACAAATATTATTTTATGTGACATGGGAAAAACGGGAAAACAATTGGAAAATAAATATGATACAAGTTAAGGGTATAAAAATGATAAATACAGTTTGGAGACTGAATGTAAGACTATTAAATAACAAAGGTTTGGTTAATGAAGTGAAGGAAGACTCTAGATATAGAGAAGAGAATGATAATGGGGAGGTAGATCCAAACATTTTATGGGATGCACTAAAGGTAGTGTATGGTGACTATCCAAACATACTGCTGCAGTCACCGAGAGGCTAACACGGGGAAATAATGGTACCTGCCAGACGCGCCGCTCGCCACATAACCACGGATCCAGGATACTGTGTTTGGTTAGTTTATTGTAGTTAAAACAGTTCATATAGTATCATAAAATAGAATGAGTCACGGTTTGATTCATCATAGTGTAGCGTACGTGCGATCAGCAAAGTGTGACTTCCCCGTTCACCCCCTCATTGTTACTGTTTCCGAAACCCGCAGGTGAACAGCTGACTTTACTACTACGACACCACGTGACCCATTTGTGAATGACGTGATCAATGACGTGACCCTAACAACCCGAATTGTGTATACCTGTCACCAACATACCGGCCCCTAATTATTACATAATCTCATTTCACAGTAATAATTACCAATACTTCAATTAATATAAAACACCACAATACAAATTTCGTTCCAATTTTTTGTCTTTTTTTTTCGATTTTTTTTGTGCGCAAGGAGTTCATAGTTCATACATCTTGATATAAGGTCTTGATACTCTTCTTAAATCAACCAAAGTCAAGTCAATTCAAACGTCAGAGTCACGAAAAAGTCAAAATAAACCAAAATCATGAGAAAGAAACAAAGCCTTCATGACTGTCGACTCCTGAAGAAGGCAAATCTTTGTCACAGGTCTATAGGGAAAGCTGCGGGTCCGCGTCTTAATCCAGACCTTTCGCACAGGTCCGATCTTGTCTGGCATCGTCTCTGTAATCCTCCCAATGATTCAGGAATTCCGTGGTGCGGAATCGTCCATTATTGAGCACTATGTCATCGGGGGTGAAGTTCCGCTTGATCCTTGTTCTGTCGTTCCTGTAATTGTGGCAGGTATGTGAGATGTCTACTGTTGAGAATTGATTCCACTTCGTGGAGTACTGTCTGGAGTCCCTCCTCATCCTCTTCTCTCTATACCATCCTCCTCTCCTCTCCTCCTCCATCCTCCTCTCTCTGTCCTCTCTTCCTCCTCCTCTTGCCATCCTCTCCTCTCTTTCTCCTCCTCTCCTCCTTTCTCCATGTGCTGCTCTCTCAGCTTCTGCAAGTCGATTCTGAAACTGTTCAATGGATCCATATCTCTGAGACACCACGTCACTGAGGCTGCGTTGTTCTCTCTCCGCCTGCTCTTTCATCCTCTTCAAACTCTTCCTCAACCAACCAACACCTCCATCATTCTCTACTGAGGCTTTATGCGCTGCAGTACCAGTCTTATGCACTGGGGGAAGACCACTCCCTCCATCTTTCCAGTATGGGTTCAACTCCAGCTTATGCAGACCAGCCTGTTGGATGACCTGTGCTTTGGCTTTCTCCTCCTCTTGTCTCTTCTTCTCCTTTTTGATCTTTTTTGACCTTTTCTTCTTCTTGGTCTTGAAGATGGTCTCCTGCTGTATCTGATGAAGACGTTGGTCGAGCTCTGGGAGGAGCCATGTGTTCTCTCCTCTCTGAATCTTTAACTCCTGCTTGGCCTCGTCGATCACCTCCTGATGAGCTTTACGTTTATACTCCATCTTATTGGTGCTGCTCGAGCTTTCAGAACTAGCTCCGAACGCTGCCATGACACTGTCGTCTCCTCCAACTGGTCCATTTACAGTCCATCCAAGCATCGTATTGACTGCATATGGCCCTCCATTCACACTTCGGATGACTTCCAGTGGTTCTAAGGCTCTGGGAACGTTCAGACCAATCAACATCTCCACGTCTGCATCTATCTGTGGCAGATAGACATGCTTCAGATGAGGCCATTTTTCCAGATCTTGCTGTTGTGGGATGTTACCTCGATTGACAGGCATTTGATGTTGTGCAAAGATTTTTGGTATTTTACAGTATCGGTCACCGTCCAATCCAGCGACTTCCAAGTCAGATGTAGTGCAACTGTCAACCACCTTTTCTTGACCCATGGTATGTAGAAGGATCCTTGTTTTACTCCCAGATAGTCCCAGTTTATCCATCAGACCCATTGTGCAGAAGGACGCTGAGCTCCCTGGGTCTAGAAAGGCATAGGTTTCCACTGACCTTTGACCTGTGCTTGATCTAACCTTAACTGGTACGATGGCAAGCTTGCAATCTTGGTCACCGGCCCCAGTAAGGCCACCGGTATGGATCTCGACTAGAGTTCTGTCCACTGCTCTGTCTGAGTTGCTCCTGCCTTTCTCTGCATCTCCATTCTCCTTAGAGTGGATGTGAAGCAAACTGGGGTGTCGTGAGCCACATGTCCTGCAAAACAGACGTTCCCTGCACTCTCTGCTGATGTGCCCAGTGCACAAGCATCCAAAGCAAACTCCATTCTCCTTCAGGAACTCCATCTTCTCGCTGTGAGCTCTCCTCTCCAGTAGAGTACATGACTCCAGTGTGTGTCCACCCTCTTTGCAGAAAAGGCAAGTCTCCTCACATCCATCCTTAACTCTGTTTTCCCAATGAGCATCTCGTTCAATTGTGGAGAACGTTGTGGCAAAACTACTCCCTCTAGCCTGAAGACGAGGCACAGGTCTAGCTCTGCCACTTTCTTTGAAAGCCCCCGTCATTGGAGCGTCTTGTATGTCTCCAAATACAGGGTCTGTAGCGATTCTCGCATCCCGCTCAATAAAAGTCACAATATCTGTGAACGTAGCACGTTTGCGATGTCCTTCCTGGATGTTACATGCTTCTGTTCGCCATTTGTCCCTCAGCTTGTAGGGCAACTTCTTGATGACAGCAAGCATGTTTGCAGATGTGTTTAGGTCACATAGATTATGTACGTCTTTCATGGCATTGCAGCATCCGCGCAAGAATAGGCTGTATGTTTGTAAGGCTTTCCCATCCTCCGACTTAATAGCTGGCCTTGCAAAGATTTTGTCCATGTAAGCGGATGCTATGACATGCTCGTTCCCAAAGTGTTCCTGGAGTAAAGCCTTCGCCGTAGCATATCCAGTGCCATCAGTCATATGTTGACAACTTTTGACTAGTTGTTTAGGCTGCCCCCTGGTGTATTGATCCAAATAGTGCAGGCAATCAACAGCATTGTCAGTCCTCCTTTCTATAGTCTGTTCAAAGGACTGTATAAAGCCATGGTACTGCAGAGGGTCACCTTCAAATGGTTGGATGTCTCTTTTAGGCAGTGAAGCAATGCATTGCTGATGCACCAACATGGAAGTGAGGTCGTTTTGTTTTTGCATAATAGACATTATGTTGTTCTGCTCACTGCTGTTGTTCCTGGAAACAGGTTGTATGTCTCTATGCACAGACAATGGAGGCCATGTAGTCTTTGGGACCGTACTCTGTCTCGGTGTGAGCGCTGGGTACTCTGTAGCGTTTGAGATCACAGTCTGGGTCTGTGTGAGTGCTGAGGGCTTCTGGAGGTATTTGGCTCCGTCAGATTGCCTTTGCTTTGGTCGTGTGCCTCCAACACATGCAGGTTGTCCTCTTCCATCCTTGTGTGATACAAATGTCTCTGCATTAATGTTGAGGCCCTTTTTAAAGTAGGATTCCATTCCATCCGATTTCTCAGAATATTTAGCCTTGCTGCCGATGCAGCTATGTCCACTTTCAACTGAAGTTGTTTCTTTTGTTTCTTTATGTGAGCTTCCTCGTCCTGTAGAGCATGCCTTGCTATGTCTGCTTGTTTCTTTATTTGAGCTTCCTGGTCCTCAAGAGCATGCTTTTGTTCAAGCAACTCTTGCCGAGCCATTAAGGCGGCCATGTCGGCCTCGGCTCTGAGGCGTGTGGATGCATTAGAGGAAACCTTTGATCTAGAAGATCTTGAACCATAATTCTTGCTACTATGGTTGGATATGCTGTCCCCTGGTTGAACATCCTCTTGAGCATAACGAGTACTGTGCAACTGAGGCCCCGTCACTTCCACATTTCCCACACCCCCATGCTCTCCATTTTCCTCCTCTGCAACCTCATGCTGCTGTATTTCAGTAGGCCTGTTATGAGCCTCTAACTGAGGTGTGTTTCCTTTGGTTACTGAAAACCAGGCATTAACATCGCTAATGAACCCATCTTTATGTTTATTGACCTTTGAGAACCAGTCATTTTGCCGTTCCTGTTCATCGAGTGGAATAAGAGGCACCAAACAGCCATGAAGTTCATCAGCACTGTCAGACACCTGCATCAAAATGTCAAGTTGTGCTTCAACCAGTGCAACATTTTGCTCATTTTCCATGAGCTCTCTGACAGAGGTTATCAGACGTTTTATTTCCTCCACTTTCCCTTTGCATTTCTTTTGGAGTGATTCGACTTTGTTTGCAAGAGCTTTTGCAGTGAGAGTTATTTTTCTCTTTTCTTTGTCCTGTTTCCCAACATTTGAATCACTCATTTTGAAAGCACAAGAAAGTTATCACAAGCCATGAGAATCCAATTCCAACGTTCAACGCATTTGCAAAACCCGCCACATATATCAGCCACGGCAAGAGAGCAGTGCAGCGCACGTCAATTGTTTGTTGTCACACTCACACACACATGATAGAAGTTTTGCCCGGCGGGCTGCGCACACACATCCACAGCGTGTTTCAGCATAATAACAGTTAGTTAGGTAGAACCAGCTCAAAACTGTTCCAAACGAACCAACATGGGTCCACACTGCGCAACGGGTCGGGTTACGTTACCGCAAATCCGTTGACGTATGCTGGATCGGTCCGGTCCTTTGTGCGTGCGTGCGATCATCCCATTGTTTACATGCGCGCGTTGCTCCTTTGCTCCGTCCAATAATGTCTGACTTATCGGGACCTTTCGTGGATCCAATCCTTCGTTCAGTGTCGCTTTTGCTGACAAATGTATGGTGACTATCCAAACATACTGCTGCAGTCACCGAGAGGCTAACACGGGGAAATAATGGTACCTGCCAGACGCGCCGCTCGCCACATAACCACGGATCCAGGATACTGTGTTTGGTTAGTTTATTGTAGTTAAAACAGTTCATATAGTATCATAAAATAGAATGAGTCACGGTTTGATTCATCATAGTGTAGCGTACGTGCGATCAGCAAAGTGTGACTTCCCCGTTCACCCCCTCATTGTTACTGTTTCCGAAACCCGCAGGTGAACAGCTGACTTTACTACTACGACACCACGTGACCCATTTGTGAATGACGTGATCAATGACGTGACCCTAACAACCCGAATTGTGTATACCTGTCACCAACAGGTAGTAATACCGGGGAAATTGATACCAAAGACGGCATTACTCAAGAAGGCTAGAATAGAGACATACCAGAACTTGATAAAGAAACTGAAAGAATTAGAGAAAGAACACCAAAGCTCACAGAACCAAGAGACACTTAGGGAAGTAAAGGAAGTTAGAGGGAAGATAAACAAAGAGCTACAGACAGAAATAGAGAAGACAGCTAGATACATGAAGCAGACATACTATGAAGGGGGACCAATAGCGACCAGACTGTTAGCTAGACGAATCAGGACACAACAAAAACTGAACACAATACACACAATAAGGGACACGAACACAAACAAGATACTGAGAGAGCCAGCGGAAATAGAGAAGACATTTGAAGAATATTATAGGAAACTATACACACAACCGATAGCGGCTCCGCAAAAACTAACTCCCTGGTTTACGGAGGAAACGCGCTCCTTTAAAAAGGCTTGTCGCAAACTTGAACATAAATGGCGTTCGACCAAACTCGAAGTATTCCGCCTCGCCTGGAATGATAGTTTACGTAACTACAAAAAGGCACTCTCACTTGCCAAAATCTCATATTTTTCCAGGCTCATAAATGAAAACAAAAACAACTCAAAGTTTCTGTTTGACACAGTTGCAAAACTTACGCAGAAACAACTAAGTACCCTAAACCATGCGTTCTCGGCTAACAAATTCATGACATTTTTTACCAAGAAAATTGACCTCATTAGAGATGAAATTGTTGCTTTACTCAACAATCAGAGTCTCTCCCAACCTCTGACGGGCATTCCCCCTGACTTTGATTCCAGCCATACGCTATGCTGCCTTGAAAACGTCTCACTTAGTGCCCTCTCTAAACTGGTTGGCGCGGCTAAACCCTCAACCTGTCTGTTTGACCCTCTTCCAGCAACTCTCATCAAAAAACTCTTCCCAACTCTAGGCCCTGCCCTACTCAATATCTTCAACACCTCCTTGTCTACTGGCGTGGTGCCCCTGGCCTTTAAATCAGCCGTCATTAAACCACTACTTAAAAAACCGAACCTCGACCCTCTAATATTGAAAAATTACAGACCTATCTCCAATCTTCCGTTCCTTTCCAAAGTGTTAGAACGGATCGTCGCAACGCAACTTACTAACCATTTATCAAACAATAATCTTAATGAATCATTTCAATCTGGCTTCAGAGCCTTACACTCCACCGAAACGGCGGTTACCAAAGTCACAAATGACTTACTGCTCTCTCTTGACTCAAACCTCACTTCTGTGCTCTTATTGCTTGATCTCAGTGCAGCCTTTGACACTATCGATCACTCGATTCTTCTAGGTCGGCTTGAGAATCATGCTGGCATTCGGGGTCTCGCACTAGCTTGGTTTAAATCCTATTTAACTGATAGAACACACTGCGTGGTCTATAATGATTTAACATCTGAGACCCTCCCAGTGCAATGTGGTGTCCCACAAGGCTCTGTCCTGGGCCCTTTGCTATTTTCGATTTACATGCTACCCCTCGGCGATATCATACGCAAATTTGGCATAAACTTTCATTTTTACGCTGATGACACCCAATTATATATACCTATTAAGCCAAATGATTCCTCCCAACTACAAAACCTTGAGGCCTGCTTGCTTGCCGTCAAAAAATGGATGTCGCAAAACTTTCTACTCCTTAATGCAGATAAAACTGAGATGTTAATTGTTGGCCCCCCAAACCACAGAGGCCTGTTTCAGGACATCTCCCTCAACTTTGATACCTGTCATGTATCCCAGAGCTCCACCATAAAAAACCTCTGAGTAATTTTTGATTCCTCCCTCTAATTTAATGCACATATAAAAAATGTCACCAAAATTGCATTCTTCCATCTTCGTAATATCGCAAAAATTCGCCCCATTTTAACACTGGCTGATGCTGAAACCCTGATTCATGCTTTTGTCTCATCACGTCTGGACTACTGTAATGCACTTTTTTCAGGCCTACCTAATTCAAGCATCAAAAATCTTCAACTCGTGCAAAATGCGGCTGCACGGATACTAACTAGAACTAGAAGATTTGATCACATCACACCAGTTTTGTCCGCCCTACACTGGCTTCCTATCCAAGCCCGATCTGACTTTAAAGTGCTACTCCTCACCTACAAAAATGTAAATGGGCTTGCACCGCTCTATCTATCCGATCTCATCTCCCGATACTCGCCCGCTCGTGCTCTGCGCTCACAAAATGCGGGGCTTCTATCGATCCCTAGGGTTAAAAAGAAATCCGCCGGCCACAGAGCCTTTGTCTACCGCGCTCCCTACCTGTGGAACAAATTACCTGCTGTCATCAGGGGCGCCTGCTCTGTCGAAGCTTTTAAATCCCTGCTTAAGACTCATCTTTTCTCTCTCTCCTTCAACCTACCCTGATCTCACCTGGTCGGGGACTGACCTTTAGATTAATCTGTCTAGTTTAGTTAGGGTACAGGGTACTACATGGTACTACATGGTACTACATGGCACTACAGGGTACTACAGGGTACTACATGGCACTACAGGGTACTACAGGGTACTACAGGGTACTACAGGGTACTACAGGGTACTACAGGGTACTACATGGCACTACAGGGTACTACAGGGTACTACATGGCACTACAGGGTACTACATGGTACTACATGGCACTACAGGGTACTACATGTCTGCTCTTTTGCAGCACCACAAACATGGGAACTCTCTAACTCTTCACATAATATGCTTACTTCATATATCTACTCCATTCACATATATGCTTACCACTTGTATCTATTGCTATGTCCGCCCACTACAATCACATGAGCTGTCTAAGGCCTGTCCCGTCTCCCTGTCTCCCCGTGAGGTGCTGACCGGAGTGTCGGACGTCCCGTGATGAAGGCCGGGAGGCTGCGACCCCCTATGCGTGCCCCCCTGTCTCCGGAGGTCTCGTAGTGGTGACTGGAGTGCCGGACGTCCCGCGATGATGTCGGGGAGTTTGCGACCCTCTCTGCGCCGCCCCCTATCTCCCTGTCTCCGGCTGTCCCTGAGCAATGACCAGAGTGTTGAATGTCCCGTGACTAAGACGGGGAGGACGCGACCCTCTTTGCGCCGCCCCTGTGCCTCAAATAGATCCGCTATCAGCTCTATCTATAATCTTTCAAAATGTTCATTTGCTATCGCTATTAGCTCTATCTTTAATCTTTCAAAATGTTCAGTTGCTATTGCATGCACTCATCTGTGTTTGACTACACACATGAGTGCATGCTTACCAACTGTCCGTCTGCAACACTACTATCACCAACATCTAAGAAGGGAGATCCCCCCTTGAATGGCCCTTCTAAGGTTTCTCTCCTCCACACTGCCTGTGGAGCTTTTTTCCCTATTGTTAGGTTTTAGTGAGTTTTTCCTTACCTTCGCGTGGGGTATGTCTGGGAGTGTTTGCATTCTTTCATTTATTTGCATTTATCTTAAATTTTTTGGACCTTATGGTGTTCTTGTTCTGTTCTTGACTTATTGTTATGTTTTCTTCTTGACTTGTTTAAAGAAGACCTGTACGGCCCATGGGGACATTGACGTGTGTTGTCGGGCCTTATAAATAAATTTGATTTGATTTGATTTAAGAGGAGATAGAAGCATTTTTAGAAAACTGGGAGAGGCCAAAGCCTTTTCTGGAGGGGAGATTTGGAAGGAACCAAGTGTAGTAGAGTACAGGGGGGGTTCATGATAAAAAGTTAATATACTTTAAAAGTGCCCTACTGTTTACACTGTTTAGTGTTTTGTAATTGTTGTGTGATATTATTAGTTTGTATTAGGGATGCTCGATATTGGCTTTTTTACCGATACCGATATACCGATATTATCCAACTCTTAATTTCCGATACCGATATTAACCGATACCGATATATGCAGGGCTCCCCCCCCCCCCCCCCCCCCCCCCAAATGGAATAATTTCAGGTAATTAACATTACATATCTCTTGTTGTGGGATTAACACAACATTATGCATACTTTTGACAATATATAAAATCAGAATTTGTTCTTACTTGCTTGCCTGGGTAAATAAAGGTTATAGAAATGTAAAGAATAAATAAAAAAATGTAATTTAAAAACCGATACCGATATTTTCCCATATCACATTTTAATGCCGATATCGGCCGATAATATCGGTCATCCCTAGTTTGTATGAACAGTTGAATAGTTTTGTATTTTTGCTCTTATTTTCAAATGGCATTTCTTTATGTAAATGCTATGTTATGGTAATTACTTGTGGCCCTGTGTTCACCACCATATTTAATCTATCCCTGGCTGAATCCGTGGTACCTGCCTGCTTCAAGGTGTCTACTATTATCCCGGTACCAAAGAAATCATCATAATTTATTTATTCGTACATGGAATTACCACAGTCCAACAGTACATATTCATATAATTCACCAAATCCCATGGCCGAAGGAACAGGAAGAAGAAAAATTCTTATATATACCTGCCCCTACACACACACACACACACACACACACACACACACACACACACACACACACACACACACACACACACACACACACACACACACACACACACACACACACGTATCTATACATTTATATAATGTATTATTCTATATTATACTTCTATATACTATATACTTTCTATTTTATTATAATATGACTAAATCATAATATTTATACTACACCATATTGGTACAGTATTATACAATATTTTAATATATTATTATTCTATGTTACGCTGCTATATACTATATTACTATACTCATACTGGCCTACACTGCAACTCTATGCTACGTCATCCTGACACGCTAAACTGCAATATTATACTAAACTGTGCTATACTGTCTATGTATCTTTTCTTTGCACAACCTTTTGAAGTGAAATATATTACTAGAACTCTTTTCATCGTTCTGCAAAGAGTTCCATAGTTTGATACCTATAACTGAGGTGCACCTTTGTTTTAAGGTTGTTCGTGCAAATTGGTGCTTAAAATTGAATTTCCTTCTGCTGTCATCTGGACAGGGAACGAACAACCTCTGCATATTTGCTGGTAATACTCTGCATTTTGCTCTAAACAAAACTAATAAAGTCTGTATTTCAGCTAACTCTTTAAGTTTCAATAGTCTGGATTTAATAAATAATTTGTTGGTATGTTCTCTTGAATCTACATTGTGAACTATTCTTACTGCTCTCTTCTGTAATATAAATAATGGCTTTATGTTGCTTTCATACGTGTTACCCCACACTTCCACACAGTAACTCAAATATGGTAGGATGAGTGAACAATATAATATTTGCATAGAATTATAATCAAGCACATTCTTTGCCTTGTTCAAAACAAAAACACTCTTGGCTACCTTCTTTTTTATGTACATTATATGTACATAATGTATGTACTGATGATGCGGTCTCCCAAGTACTGCACAGCACCCTGTCTCACCTAGACCGCCAGAAGGGGGGGCTATGTGAGACTGTTGTTCATTGACACCTGCTCAGCGTTCAACACCATAGTCCCCACCAGACTGGTGGACAAGCTGATCGAGCTGGGTCTGAGCTCCGCTCTGAGCGCCTGGATACTGGACTTTCTGAGTGAAAGGCCCCAGGCGGTCAGGGTGGGGGGTCAGACCTCCAACACCATCACCCTGAGTATCGGGTCCCCCCAGGGCTGTGTCCTGAGCCCCCTGCTGTATTCACTATACACACATGACTGTGTGGCCAAGTTCAGCTCCAACTCCATAGTGAAGTTTGCGGACGACACAGTGGTGGTGGGGCTGATCTCTGACAATGACGAGAAGGCCTACCGGGAGGAGGTTGAGGTACTGGAACGCTGGTGCCAGGACAACAGCCTGCTCCTGAACATTGGTAAAACCAAGGAGCTGATCGTGGATTTTAGGAGGAGACAGCAGGGGACACACACACCACTGAGGATAAAAACGGGGCTACCGTGGACATGGTGAGCAGCTTCAAGTACCTGGGGGTCCACATCTCAGAGGATCTGACATGGACAACACACATAGACTCAGTTGTAAAAAAGGCGAAGCAGCGCCTCTACCACCTGAGACAATTAAGGAAGTTCAGAGTATCGGGAAGATACTCCAGTCCTTCTACTCTGGAGCTGTAGAGAGCATCTTGACTGGAAACATCACTGCCTGGTATGGAAACAGCACGGCACAGGACAAGAAGGCCCTGAAGAGAGTGGTACACTCAGCCGAGCGTACTACGGGTATTGCATTACCAACCCTGCAGGTCCTATACAACAGAAGGTGCAAATCCAGAGCCTGCAGAATAATGAAAGACCCTCACCACCCCAACAACAGCCTGTTGAAGCTGCTGCGGTCAGGCAAACGCCTGCGAACACCAGCAACTAGGACAGAGAGACTTCGGCTCAGCTTCTTCCCCCAGGCCATCAGAGCCTTGAACACTGAACTCTCCGCACACAAGCACACATGAGCACACACACAACACACACACTGTACACGCTCACACACTAGCAGCCACTTTAACATGAACACACACACACTCATGCTGCACACGCTCACACTTATGGTCACTTTACAAAATGAAAGGTCACTTTAAAAAATAGCATAGTATAACTTGATATTGTATAATATAGCATTGTATAGCAGTGTACATAAAGACCCAGTGCCTCATCCGTAGCTAACAGTGTATTGCACTATCACAGGACCTAGCATGTCTTACCATGCTCTTGTAAAAACTCATGTACATATACCTGATGCCCTACTTTGATTACTTGTTTTATTGCACAAATGTCGTTCTCATCCTATTGGATTCTTATTATTGTATTATTGTATTATGCACAATCGTTGCGGGCAAGACCCCCCGCATTTCACTGTATACTTGTTTGCCATGACAAATAAAACTCTTGACTTGACTTGACTTGTGCTGCATCCTGTTTTTTCACTGGTGAAAAAAAGAAAAGAGAAGAATAAAAACCAACCAAGGGTGATGACAACCTGCCTCTGACTACCTGCCTTTTTCCACTGCTTGGCCACATCCTCACACCCCCCCTCCCACCCACCCACCCCCTCCTAATGCACAGTTTCCTCCCCCTCGTATGTATATATTATCTGTTAGGATCTCTGTTTAACAGTACTGTATATTTGCAGATCTTGTAATGTCACAAATGTAACAGTACTGTATACCTCCATGTCATGTATTGTCATAAATGTCATGATATATATCTGTATGTTGCGTATGTCAGAAATGTCATTATGAATTGAAAATGGGGGACCCTGATGTAAATAAGACGAAAGTATTTCTCTCGTCTGCATCCCCTTAACAATTGTGTGTATTGAGCCGTACTGTATTGTACCCATTCTGCAATCTGTTAATACAATTTTCAATCAATCAAAACCCCCTCTATGAGGAGCTAGTCAAGATGAGAACCCCTCCCACCCCCTCTATGAGGAGCTAGCCAAGATGAGAACCCCTCCCACCCCCTCTATGAGGAGCTAGTCAAGATGAGAACCCCTCCTACCCCCTCTATGAGGAGCTAGTCAAGATGAGAACCCCTCCCACCCCCTCTATGAGGAGCTAGTCAAGATGAGAACCCCTCCTACCCCCTCTATGAGGAGCTAGCCAAGATGAGAACCCCTCCTAATTAACACATCCTTGTGTTAATTACAGCTCAATGCTCCCTATTGCAATGTCTGATGTTTTTATTTTTAACATCTCCACCATTTAATTTGGCATGGGAGGAGGTGGAGGTGGTGGATTCATATCAGTTCCTTGGGGTACACCTGAACAATAAACTGGACAGGTCGGACAACACAGAGGCCCTCTACAGGAAGGGACAGAGCATGCTGTTCTTCCTGAGGAGACTCAGGTCCTTCAACGTGTGCAATAGACTGCTGCAGTCATTCTACCAGTCTGTAGTGGCCAGCGTCCTCTTCTATGCTGTGGCATGCTGGGGGGGCTACATCAACTCGAGGGACACCAACAAACTGAACAAGCTGGTGAGGAAGGCTAGCTCTGTGGTGGGAGTCGAGCTGCTCAGACTAGAGGTGGTGGCAGAGAGGGGGATGAGAAGGAAGTTGGCTGCTATCCTGGAGAATCCCTCCCACCCCCTCTACAGTGAGCTTTTATTTTGCCTGCTATATTGCATTATGAACCCAAAATTAGCAGTATAGCATTCTGTGTTAAGAGTGTTGCACATTGAAAGTCACTAAGCCAAACAAGGAACAGCAAAAGTGGACAAACCATGGCTGTAGTCAAGAAGCTGATGGGAGATGGGTGTGTCCGTCTTCCCTATGACCAGTGTTGGTCCCCCTGGCTCCCAGTGAAACACATGAATCAAAACATTCACAGACCAGCCACATTCAGTCAGTCACAATGTCAAACAGACTCTCCACCGCTCTCCACCTAGTCGACCGAGACCACAGAGTCAAACAGACTCTCTACCTGGTCAACCAAGACCAGAGAGTCAAACAGACTCTCCACCTGGTCGACCAAGACGGCAAGACCACAGAGTCAAACAGACTCTCTACCTGGTCAACCAAGACCACAGAGTCAAACAGACTCTCCACCTGGTCAACCAAGACCAGAGAGTCAAACAGACTCTCCACCTGGTCGACCAAGACCACAGAGTCAAACAGACTCTCTACCTGGTCAACCAAGACCACAGAGTCAAACAGACTCTCTACCTGGTCAACCAAGACCACAGAGTCAAACAGACTCTCTACCTGGTCAACCAAGACCACAGAGTCAAACAGACTCTCCACCTGGTCAACCAAGACGGCAAGACCACAGAGTCAAACAGACTCTCTACCTGGTCAACCAAGACCACAGAGTCAAACAGACTCTCTACCTGGTCAACCAAGACCACAGAGTCAAACAGACTCTCTACCTGGTCAACCAAGACCACAGAGTCAAACAGACTCTCTACCTGGTCAACCAAGACCACAGTGTCAAACAGACTATCTACCTGGTCGACCAAGACCACAGAGTCAAACAGACTCTCCACCTGGTCAACCAAGACCACAGAGTCAAACAGACTCTCCACCTGGTCGACCAAGACCACAGAGTCAAACAGACTCTCTACCTGGTCAACCAAGACCACAGAGTCAAACAGACTCTCCACCTGGTCGACCAAGACCACAGAGTCAAACACACTCTCCACCTGGTCAACCAAGACCACAGAGTCAAACAGACTCTCCACCTGGTCAACCAAGACCACAGAGTCAAGCAGACTCTCTACCTGGTCAACCAAGACCACAGAGTCAAACAGACTCTCTACCTGGTCAACCAAGACCACATAGTCAAACAGACTCTCCACCTAGTCAACCAAGACCACAGTGTCAAACAGACTCTCCACCTGGTCAACCAAGACCACAGTGTCAAACAGACTATCTACCTGGTCAACCAAGACCACAGAGTCAAACAGACTCTCCACCTGGTCGACCAAGACCACAGGGTCAAACAGACTCTCCACCTGGTCGACCAAGACCACAGAGTCAAACAGACTCTCTACCTGGTCAACCAAGACCACAGAGTCAAACAGACTCTCCACCTAGTCAACCAAGGCTACAAAGTCTCGCTCAAATCTCCTGTCCTGCAAACCCACCTGCACCCTGATGAATCATCCCAAAGACATTGTATCATCAAAGACATCATGCATGCAATCCATGAAGCAAAATGGCCCCACAGCTCTCGCCCTTACCTGGCAACTCTTCCTTTTCACCTCCATGTCACAGACACCTTCATATATAATTATAAATACATGCACACATAAAACCTACATACATTGGCACGTATAATTTAATGTACCTACTGATATCCAGATATCGTTTTCCGCCCGTGATGATACAATTGAAAATCATCTGATAATTATTCAAATATATGTTTCACATTATGCCACTCAGACAAGGCTATATGAATGAATTAATGTTATGTCTCAGTGTCCAAGCTTCATCTAAATAATCCACAAAGGGAAATGTTTCTCGTATAGAATTTTCAGTATTTCTGACTCTCTATTTTAATCTTCTAATCTATGTCAGAATCAAAATCAGAATCTATGTATCTATACGGATAAGGATAAAGATGAACTTTATTTATCCCCTTGGGGAAATTAGGTGACATACACATACAGCCATAGCCTCATTATACAAATATTCCACAATCATTACATTGACAGTAATAATGGCACACATAAAATCACACAAGCATGTACATTTGTTGAAACCTGCCGACTACAGTAGAAATGTATCTTATCAAACAAACCCTTCTTCCGACCATTATACAGAAGGCAGTATGAGACTACATTTATAAAGACTTTTCTTTTTAAAGTTTGTTTTCAAATTCTTAGCCCACATAAATGACAAGCCTATGCTGTTCTTCAGTGAGTATGCTCTGGCCAAGGTCCACACAAAATGCTCTCTATGCTCAAGGTCCACTCTTACTCCCTCATTCACACTCTCTCTCACTCTCTCTCACACACAGCTTTTGATATGTTATAATGCATCACAGCCCATCTTTTACACTCCTTGTCTTTCTGCCTGTCTTTTACACATCCTACAGCACCATTTCAAGATTCAAGATTGTTTATTGTCATATGCACAGTTAAAACGACAGTTTGCCATACAATGAAAATCTTACTTTGCTAGTCCACCCTTCACAAAAAAAATCACACAGTACTTAACTTAAACATATTTAAATACAAGTGAGTGCTAGAAAATAAGATATAATAAAAATAGATACAATATATATATATACAATACAACAAGGCACAGTGAGTTACAATTGCACGTTCCATGGAGGTGACAGTGGGTCATAGCAGCAGTTAAAAGTGTCTTTAGTGATTCATAGTTCATAGTAGAAGGTGTATGTGGAGGGGGGGGGCTAGGCATTCAAGAGTCTGATGGCCTGTGGGTAGAAACTGTTTGTCAGTCTCGTAGTTCTGGCTTTCAGACTCCTATATCGCCTGCCTGATGGGACAGGTCAACATTATGGGAAATGTGTTTATCGTCTTCTTCAGAGTCAGACAAACTTTTGTGCGTTCAGTAGAAAGCTATCCGGCTGCAAGCTAGCCTTGCTTAGCAAACATCAATGGAAATGGATATGGACCAGCTAAATCAAATCAAATCAAATGTATTTGTAAGGCCCGACAACATGCGTTAATGTCCCCATGGGCCGGACACGTCTTCTTTATACAAGTCAAGAAGAAACATCACAATAAATCAAGAACAAAACAAAAACACCATAAAGACCAAAATAAAATGTAAAATAAATAAATGCAACACTCCCAGACATACCCCACGTGACGGTAAGGAAAAACTCACTAAAAACCTAGCAATAGGAAAAAAGCACCACAGGCAAAGTGGAGGAGAGAAACCTTAGAAGGGCCATTCAAGGGGGGCTCTCTCTTCTTAGATGTTGGTGATAGTAGTGTTGCTATGGATGATCAATGGGTGGAGAATAAAACAGGTGAAACAGTTGGTATGTACGTATGTACACATACGTATATGTGTAATAAAACACAAATATGTACATGCAATAGCAACTGGGGTACATAAGAACATTTTGAAAGATTGAAAATAGAATAGAGCTAATAACGGATCCATTTGAGGTTGCCTAGCTGTTGGGCCAAAAACACCTTTCTGGTGCAAGCTAGGCTACCTTGCAGCCGGATATCTTTCTACTGAATGTACAGAGAGGACATTGGTATCTTATCTTCTTGTCTGACCCTGGAAAAGACAGTAAGCAGCATTTCCTATAATGTTGGCATGTTCCTTTAAAACAGTAGTTAACCCTGCCTTTTAGGCTTTTACACATCCAGCAGTGTCATTAAAACATTACCTCTGCTCCAGACCAGGAGGAAGAGCAGCAGGATTGGGTTCATCTCTGTGTCCAGCGGCCAGGCAGCTACATGGATACGGAGCTGGAAGCCTGATGTCTTGTCCAGTCTGAACTGTGGAAGCCTGTTGTCTTGGGAGCGACCTGGTACTCTTCTCTTCTCTGTTCTTCTCTTCTAATATCCTCTCCTCTGCTAGTCTGAAGAGCTGTACTTCTGTTTATCTCTTGATCTACCCACATCCTCTAGATGCTTACGTCACACGCAAGGTGGTTAGATGGGGAAAAAACGGTTTCCTTGACGTTCCGCTAGTCTCTAGTAGTTGTTTATTTTATTTTATTTTTATTTTTTATTATTGCAAAACAAAAATTATTAAAAGTCAGTACTCAACACACAATGCATAATGAAACTTTCAGTAAAGGTGGTTAAAATATATGCAAGTACAGAAACAAGATAAAACAAAAATAGTCTATAATAACATTTTAACCGTATACAGTGTATATCCAGCGAAATTACAATTATATAAATGATAGTATATAATATACCCCTAATACCTATTTTCTAAAACCCTACACACATATGCTCCAGCTCGAACCCCCCCCCTCCCGGACCCCCTCTTGGATAGTACCTCCATTATCCCTCACTCCTAACCAGACACTACCATTATAAGCTAGCTTTTATTCTCTCCACCACTTCTAACCACATTGACATTTTGGATTCATTGAGACCCAGAATTCTTGCTGTAGATATTTCTTGATATATCACATCGAGATATGTAAGAAACCACACTTTTCGGCAAATTTTTTCCGGTTGAAACCAACGTGATGCGATCAGTTTTTTAGCTACTGTGATACCCGATAAAACCAATCTCTTTAGTTGTGGATTCACTGCAAACTCAAAAACATCATTCAATAGTAATACCGAGGGGTGTACAGGTATATTCCAAGATACGAGTATTGATAATTGTTGGGACACATCTTTCCAGAATGCCTTAACTGGTGGGCAGTCCCAATACATGTGCATAAATGTTCCTTCGTCCCCATTTGTACATTGGGAGCATTTGGAGTCTTGTTTAAGCCCCATTTTGCACAGCCTTATAGGAGTCAAGTATGTCCTGTGAATATAGTTCAGATTGATTTGTTGATGATCCGGGTTCCTTGATGTAAGTCGGACATTTGCCCAGGCTCCTTGCCAATCAAAGTCATTTTCCAGGTCTGGTATATCCCTCCTCCAGACAGTGTCTAGTTGAAGGGTTTCATATGAGGACGTTAGTAATTGATAATAAAAACCTGATACAAAACCTCCCAATGTTTCTCTTTCATAGAAAAATGTGTGGTATCTGTGGTGTTCAATTGGTATGAGTAATGGAACACCGTGAGACCTCAGACAAAGTCGTAACTGTATGTAAAAAAGCCATGTGGACTCGGTGAGGTTAAACTTTGTGCATATTTCGACATAACTACAGAGGCCCTTGTTATTAAAAATATCCCCTAATGAGTGTATGCCTTGCTATTCCCATATAGGGAATCTTATAGGGCGTTTTCTCATTAAGAGTGCATTGTTATTGAATATGGGAGTGTGATTATGCCATTCTTGAGGGTTAGGATATTTCTTTTGTGTTTCCCGCCATGTTCTGATTGCATGGGTAATTATTGGGCCAAATTCTCGCTCACAATGCTTGATTGAAAGTTTAGTGTGTGCTATGTCTTTCAGTCTCTGTGGGGCTACTATGTTTTCTTCTAATTCTCTCCAAGATACCAAAGCCTGGGGGTCAAACCATATCTTCAGTGGTCTTAATGTGAAGGCCTTAAAATATTGTAAAAAATCTGGAACTGCCATGCCACCGTCTGCTTTATTTCTCTGTGCGGTGGATCTTTTTATGCGAGGTGGTTTGTTATTCCAAATACATTTGTATGTGGAGGTTTGTAATCTTTTCCAGTAGCCCTCTGGAGGAGGTAACGGAAGCATTGAGCTGAAGAAATTGATTCTTGGTAATACATCCATCTTAACTATTGATACCCTTGCCTGTACTGAGTTTTTAAGTTTTGCCCACCTGTCCAGGTCGTCTTTGATTTTGTTCTGTATTTTTGTGTAATTGTGCTTCACCGTTTGTCTTATGGTGGGAAATATTTCCACACCCAAGCATCTAAAATGTTTGACCATGGGTATCGCACCTGGGAGGGTTGTGTCTTTTTTTGCACTGATGTTAAGAGGAAGAAAAGCCGACTTAGGCCAATTTATTTTAAATCCTGATAAATCACCAAAGTTCTCTATCAACTTGAGTATATGCGGCAATGTGTTGTTGGGGTTTTGCATGAACAATATTACGTCGTCCGCATATAAACTAATTTTATGTTGTGTGCCCTTGATTACTATTGGTTCTATGTGTTGGGATTGTCTTATAAATTGTGCTAAAGGTTCTAATGATAGATCGAATAGTCCGGGACTAAGAGGGCAACCCTGTCTGGCTGAGCGTGATACCGGAAAGATATCAGAGATGAATGTACCTGTTGTAATCCTGGCCGATGGGTCCTTGTATAGTACTTTAATCATATCAATGAATCCTTTTCCTAACCCCATCCTTTCTAATACTGCCCATAGAAACGACCATTCCAACCTGTCAAATGCTTTCATAGCATCCAGGGATAGCATCGCCTTAGGTGTGGTGTCCTCTTTGTCTGCGTCTAGTACGTGTAGTATTCGCCTTATGTTATCATTGATCAGGCGACCTTTTATGAAGCCTGTTTGGTCCGGATGAACTAAAGACGTCATATGCTTTTGCAATCTGATGGCTAATATCTTAGAGTACAGTTTGACATCGGTTCCGAGGAGGCTTAAAGGTCGGTAACTACCGCACTCAGTGGGGTCTTTGTCTTTTTTGTGAAGAACTGAAATGAGTGCGATATTTTGGTGTCTATGTCTGTGACAAGGACACTAAATGGAGTCATATAACACATCTGTATCTTCATTTGATTTAGTCCCCCAAACACTCCACCAGTGCAATGTGCCGTACCCCAATCTGACTTAGCCTATTAGCCTTGATCTGTGCACACAGGAAGCTCCTCTCAAATTGGATGGCAAAGTGCTGACATCTCCCCTGGTCCCCGTCCCCAATCTCTGTAGCACTGCCAGCCCTGCCCCATCAACATGGGGACCCTAAACAGGGGGGGGGGGCCCTGACTACATAGCAGCCCTGCCTCTGAGGTACAAGGCTCCTGTCTCCCCTCCTCCAGGGCCACATTCACCTGGTGATGCTCCCACCAGAGTGGAGGGAACCAAACCAGAGTCCAGCCCCTCTTGTTTTTAAATGCAGCCAAATTAAATGGTGGAGATGTTAAAAAATAAAAACAGCAAGACATTGCAATAGGGAGCATTGAGCTGTAATTAACACAAGGATTAAATGTCATCCAATGACATCACTGGAGGACATATCCAAACTCATAAACCCTCAACTGTCCAGCTAAATGAATGTGAGCAAAAACGTTAACAGTTCAAGTTTTCAAGTTTCAAGTTTGTGTTTATTTGTCACATTTAACGTACATGTACTTTACAGTGAAATGCTTTGTTCTGTATGAGCCCCTGAGAATGTGCTTTATAGTGTTAGGTGAGTGTTAGGTGAGTGTTTGTTTAACGTGAGTGTGTGCATGTGGATGTGTGTGCAATGAGTGTAGATGGATGGGTTGATGATGTTACATAGAGTCATTGAGCATCCTGATGGCCTGGGGATAGAAGCTCCTTCTGAGTCTCTCTGTACTGGCCATGAGACTCCGGTAGCACTTGCCTGACCGCAGCAGTGCAAAGAGGCAGTTGTTTGTAGTCAATAAATAGCATTCTCACATAGTTCCCCCTGCCTCTTGTCCCAGGTGTGATGCTGCCGGTGTGCAGCACATGGGCTATGGCGTCCTCCGTGGACCTGTTGGGTGATATGCAAATTGCAGGGGGTCCAGGTTGTTGGGGAGGGAGGAACATATGTAGCCCTTCACTAGCTTCTCAAAGCACTTCATCACTATGGAGGTGAGAGCTACATGGATTTTTTTTGGGTACAGGGACAATAGTGGACTTTTTCAAACAGGTGGGGATGACAGACTGTTCTAAGGGGGTATGTGTCAGTTTGGGGATATGTGCAAAATGATGTGCAAAATAATCGTTGTTTTTCAGTAAAGGCCTCCATTACAAATGTTGGTCATCTGTTACATTTATTATCTTGCTCATCAGTCCAGTCAGACTGACTGCACTAGTTAGAGCTGTTCTGCTGTCATGCTGGGTGATACAAGACAGCGTTTTACGTCAGCTGACAAGTACCATTTCAACGTCAGCACAACAGCTCTGCTGTTTCTCACCTAGCAGGGTTTCTTTGTGGTTTTAAGATGAGATAAGATATTTCCTCTTGGGGAAATGCAGGCGTCATAGCAGCGTGGGTCTCTCTCTCTCTCTCTCTCCTCTCTCTCTCTCTCTCTCTCTCTCTCTCTCTCTCTCTCTCTCTCTCTCTCTCTCTCTCTCATCTCTCTCTCTCTCTCTCTCTCTTTTTTTTTCCCTAAAACATAACACAACATTGACGACAACAATAACTACAATAATGACAAGACAACAAAAAGTAACAGACAGGACCCAAAACCTGCCAAAAACTAAATATACAAAAAAATACTAAATACTAAATATACCCAGTCCCCCCTACAAGATACAAGATACAAGATACTTTAATGCCACACAACGATGGTTGGTGGTAATTGGTTGCGTACAGATTGTTAAGCACTGGTTACATCAACATGAAACATCAGACATCAAACATCAAACACCCCCTCCCACCTCCCGAATTCCCCACAATAAATACGATACATAAATACATACAGGACAGTCACGGTAACAGTGTCAGTCAGTGAACGATGCTTGCCCGTCTGTGCAAAGCGGGGCGGCCAGGGTGTTCAGTGTTAGGACTGCTGTGGGGAAAAAGCTGTTTGTGATGCGTGTGTGTCTGGTTAGAATGGACCTGTAGCGACCTTGAGGTGCATGTGCTGGAATAAGTGGTGTGCTGGGTGAGAGGGATCGTTGACTATTTTACAGAGCGGGTGACTGTGCGTGAGGTGTAGATGGAGTCCAGAGAGGGAGGGGGCAGCCAATTATTTGGAGCTGTCTTGGTGATGCGTTGGAGTTGTGTTGGTGTGTTTATCAGTGGAACCGTACCAGACTGTGATGGATGAGGTGAGGATGCTTTGAATTATGGGCTTGTGTAGAATTGGACCAGCAGGCGTTGTTGGACTCTGTACTTCCTCAGAAGTACAAGCGCTGCTGGCCTTTTTGATGAATCACCTCATTAAAGTGCTTGCACACACAGCGACATCTGGCGCTGATTGAGTTAATACCTCAGACCACGGATCGTGATTTACATCAAAACACACAATACATCATTACAATAGGGGAGGGGGATACAGGTATGGGCAGGGTAATAGTAGAAAGACATATACAATAGGGAATACAATTGTATCTGAATATAAAAATACGAGAAAAATAAACGGTGTAATCAAAGGTGCAGATGAGGGTCTATATATTATACGTTACAATAATATAGGCAATAGAAAATGTTAATCTGAATATATACTATGAGTATGAGTAAAAGTAAACAGTATACACACGGTGCAGTATACACAAGGTACCCTAACTGGCATTATATACGTCATATATAATATACATATATATATACGACATACATCATCTATTGAGTGAGAAGACAGTTAAACTAATGTTACAAGTGGCACGGTGGTGTAGTGGTTAACACTGTCTCCCCTAGTGGCACGGTGGTGTAGTGGTTACACTGTCGCCTCACAGCAAGAAGGTCCAGGGTTCGATTCCCGCTTGGGGACCAGGTTCTGCGATGCCAGGTACCCAGGTGGGGTATCTCCCAGGCCTTTCTGTGTGGAGTTTGCATGTTCTCCCTGTGCTCGCAAGGTCCCCCCCCCCCCCCCCCCCCCCCCTCCCCCCCGATAAGGGAAACCCAATGGAAAAACATGCACACCAACAGATCGCTGACGCTGTGGCGTCCTTGACGAAGACGGACAGGAGCACTTGGATTGG